>NW_010269988.1:4087-21306 GCF_000690775.1 Eurypyga helias
GATGGATCCCTCCTGAGCTTGGAGGGGTCTTTGAATACTCACCAGATTTATTGGGCCACTCTTCCTTCCAGAACTTCATCCCATGGAACCTTGTCAATTAGTTCCCTGAAGAGGCTGAAGTTTCCTCTCCTGAATCCAGGGTAACAAGCTTGCGGTGAACTCTCCTCGCCTCCTTAAGGATCTCAAATTCCATTTCATGGTCACTGTAGACAAGGCTACCCTTGAGCATCACACTCCCCACCAGTGTCTCCCTTTTGGTGAAAACAAAGTCCAGCATGGCACTCCTCCTTTTTGTCTCCTTTTGTTCTTGCTCATACTAAATGACTTAAACTCCTAAATATTTTTCATAATATCTTTGTAAAAAAAAAGGAAATATAATTAAAACAGTATTAATTTCTAGCAATTCTTGATTTTTTTAAAGAAAAAAGGTTTTGTTAATTCTCAAAATGTAGATAAATTAAAATTTTGCAAGTATAAATTTCTGCTGAGGAATTTAATTAATTTGTATCCAAATTATGCACAGCTGTAGATCTGATGGATGGTGCAGGAAATAGAGGATCTTCCAAGATTATATTAATGGAAGATTAGAGCATCTATTTTCACTGTAAAATGAGCGAGAAAGAAAGGAAATACATATGAAGAAACCCTCAAGATTTAATGTGTGTGAATGACATGGATCTTCATATTTTACTTTGAAAGTTGTAGAACTTTGCCATGCCTAGTTTGGAAGGGGAAGTACTTAAATTTCCAAACCTAGCGTAGTTATTGCGTACTAAATGATAGTTTATGTCGAAAATCAAGCTTTAAACAATTTGATGTTTGTACTTTTTGCACTACCTTTTTGTTGTTGTCTTAAACTCCATTGCTTTAAACATAAGGATGACTTCTCTTCCCTCAGACACTATGATAATGGTTCTTGTGTGTCTGTTTCTCTGTTAGTGCATACTAATATCTCTCAGGCATGTAAAATCTACAGAGCCACACACTGGTGCTGTCCAAAACTGGCAATTGCAGGTGCGGGATTTTTGCTCCTGTTGCTGTTTCCTTATTTTTACATCTAACCATTTGTTATAAGCACTTGCCATGTTCTCTTTCCTTGGCATTAGCAGCAGCTGGCATGCCTCTGTGCCATACGGAAATAGGTGAAGGGCCAGAAGTGTCAGGACACTGCAGAAGTTCAGATACAGCCAGCATCTAGGAGGGCTCTACTAGCCACTGATCCATCCTCTCAGCACTAGCAGCATCCTATTATTGCCAAGCTATTAGTAGCTACTAAGTAAGCTCATCTCTTGCAGGGAAAAGGCAGCAGGCCAGATGCTAATGGGTCTCCAGGGTATCGTTTGAACCGTGCAGGACTAAACTGTGTATTATACATGAGTTTTTGATTTTTCCTTGTTATCAGAATGCATTCATCTCCCACAGAACACTAAGATCTAGATCTTAGCCTGGTTTATATATTGGCATGCTAATACAAGAGGCTGTTTAACTGCACAGTTAGAAACTCAGAATTCAAAGCAATTCTAATTACGCCCTTAATTCAGTTAAGCACAAGTGCCTTTATTTGTCAAAGAAGCTGTAGAATGCAAAGGGACTAAGACAAGAAGATGACACATGAATGCTGTCCTTAAGAAACAGGTCTTTTTTTGTTTCTGCTGCAGAGGAAGTACTGCAGACATTCAGTTAAAAAAAGGGACTGAATGAAAAATGTTAAAGGACATCATTCAAACTTAATTTATCTTCTCTGTTCAGTGTATTATCTATCCTGTGAAAGAAGGAGTTTTTGTAGAAAATTCGATCATGTCATTTAAAAACTGTCCCATGGTTTGCCAATATGTAACTGAATTTAAATAGTGTTGACTTGGGTATTTCTAGCTTTTGAAGGCCTTATTTTGTAAGCCACAATAGTCTCTTGGTATGGAAAAAGAATTAAAGATTTATATTTTATTCTGAATTGATCTTTCAACTTTGACCCATTTGAGTGACCACTTTGCAAGACAAAAAGATTTTATGATGTAAGGGCCATTGTCTTGTAAACATTTTAATTGCATAGATCATACACAAATTGGAGGGAATTTTGTAAAACTAGAAGCTATGTAGAATGTTTATCACAAAAGAGGAAAACTTTTTTTCCCCTGATTTACCGAGTCTGCTACTATAACATAAAAACAATTTTTCAAGATCATGTATTTCAAATTTATTAACATGATAAATCTTCATCTGTATTAGAATTAATAGTATTTTTCCTGATTTTGGCTGGAAAACTGTTAATTTTCTTCCTCGTAACTGACATAGTGATGTGGTTTGGATTTGGGATGAGAATAATGTTGATAACAAACCGATGTTTTAGTTGTTGCTGAGTAGTGTTTAAACTAAGTCAAGGACTTTCTAGCTTCTCATACTACCTTGCAAGTGAGAAGGCTGGAGGTGCACAATAAGCTGAGAGAGGATACAGCCAGGACAGCTGGACCAAACCTGCCAAAGGGATATTCCATACCATATGATGCCATGCTCAGCATAAAACTAGGGAGAAATCCGTCTGGGGGGATGCTTCTTGGGGGCAGGCTGGGCATTGGTTGGCTGGTGGTGAACAATATTTTCTTTGATTTTCGTCACTTTTCTTTCTTGGATTTTATTTCTCTCTATTTTTGTTAATTTCCCTTTAATTGCTAGTATTACCATTACTACTATATTTAAATTATTAAACTGTTCGTATTTCAACCCATGAGTTTGCTTCCTTTTACTTTTCTGATTCTCTCCTCCATTCTGCTGCTGGAGAGAAGTGAGCGAGAAGTTGTGTGGTGCTTAGTTGCCAGCTGGGGCTAAACCACAACAGTCCTTTTTGTCACCCAATGCAGGGCATGAAGTGTTGAGATGATAGATCTGACCACAGCATGTTAAAACAAATTTGTTACAAACATTCATTATGCTGGTTTGACAGTCCCTGGTCACAATATTGATTTATTTTCTCTCTGAGTTGTTGTGCTTGTTCTCAGAGTTTTGTCATGTAACACCTTACTTGCTACATATATTCCCAGTTGTGCTGTTTATCACCTCTGTGGGCTGGATTAAGGTTATAATTTTGCTATAGTGCAACACTGGTTTATGATAAAATTACTGGTCATGAGATTAATCTGGTATTTGCACTCAGCATTGGTGTCATCTCCATACATTGGGAGCCATCTCTCAGAAACTAGTAACAATTACACTCTTTACCTGTTCCCCTCTGACAAACAAACTATGGAGAAGACAAGACAGGACACTTTCCTCCTGCTCCTTCACCTTCCACTTCTCCTCTAGGTTAGTTACAATAGCTCTTGAGAATTTTGAATATCCTTGGCACATTTGAACAATCATGTTCCTATTGCTACATCTCTTGAATGCATTTCAGGTCTTGTTTTAGGTTAAAAAATTACTTAAGTATATCATGCAGAGTTCCGCCCCAAGGCTGGATACTTATGAGCAGCAGGGTGTGTGAGATAGTATGGGCAAGTACCTACGACAGTAGGCACCTCCAAAGTTTTGGAATTTCACCCCTGAACAAGTACAGAATTCTAAAAAACTAGTAAAATATTTCACTATGACATTTTCAGAGAGACTTAAATCACTGCAATGTGTTCGGGCCTGGCCCAGGCCTACTGAGCTTTGTTCAACACTGTTCAGTACCCTTAAATAGAAGAGATGGTCTCTGGATCTAAAGACAAAAAAACAGGCACTATGGCTACTCAAATCCCAGTGACAGGCACTGCAGCTGAACCAGTGAACCAGCCTGTGCAGGTATCAGGCACTCCTATACATAACACGGAATATTAGAAGAGAAAGTCAGCTCTTTTAGTAAGGGGAGAAACTCCTCAGTAAAAAGGGAAGTAAAAAGTGGATGAGGCAGGTTCATAATGAGATAAGGAGAAGGAAGAGGCAAAACTCATACGAGGTGATGGTAATAACCCAGTCCCTATCCCTAATTGAGATACAAGGTATGCAATAAGATTTCAGATGTGTCCAGGTGATCACATTGCCACCTGGCTGCTCTGATACTGGGCTAGCAGGGGCAGTAGCCTGGAATTAGAGGGTAGGGAAGACAAACAGCTGGGATCCTTTTCTATAGAAGGGGGTATGTGTCATTCAGGCAAGTGAATCGCCATGGAGAGTATAATCCAGTACCTGAAGGAATTAACTGTGCTGGAGGTGATTTATGGTGACCTGTAAAACAAGCAGTTATCCAAGGATCGAGATGAAGTCCAGTACACATGACCCATCTGGTAGAAGTTTGTATGGAGTGAACCATCATCATATGCCAAATCATTGGCAGTAATGACATGAAAAGAGGGAGAGAAAGAAAAGGTGAATTAATTGGTTGGCCAACTCCAGCAATATGAAGAAAGTCTCTCTACCTCCCTACAGGCCTGTGTCTTGACTGTGGAAAAACAGTCCCAGGAGGTCCAGCAACTCAAAGAGGATAGGTCCTAGCCCCTGCCTGTACAGAACAGTATCTCAGCCATTAGGAGAAAGCATTCTTCTGCTCAAGAGAGAGGATAGAGTGGGTATACACCACAAAGTACCCTATGATTTTACATGCATGGCCACATTGAGGACATGAGGAAGTGGGATTGAAAATCTACCACAGTCCTAAAGGCATAGGTACATGAGTTGCAAGGAGAAACAATCACAAAAGGTTTTTTTTCCAGGAAAATTGCTGCTTCAGTTTCCAGGGGTAAGTTTCCCAGAGAGATTAGAAATCCTGATCTTAGTTCTGAATTTAATAACAGGACTTCTAATTCTTATGTACAAGAAGTGAGTAACAAATACTATGACCAGGACTAGAGGGTTTTTGTCTTCAGCCAAAGGAGGGGAAGAGGAGGAAGAGGAGGGGGAAAAACAAGCTTATTATACAGCAGATTTGATGGTCTGGCACATCAGACCCACAGAAATATAAGGCTGTAGTGGACACTGGTGCACAGTGTACCCTAATGCCACTGAGCTATAAAGGGGCACCTTTATTGTACACCTAATTGTATTCTCTCATGTCCATCTGTAATTTGATTTTTCAATTGGAGAGCAAGAGGTGATCAGCAAGACTCACTCACCCTTTAACAGCTACATCTGTCCAGTGCATAAATCTGATGGAGAGTGGAGACTAACAGTGGACTATTGTGGCTTGAAGGAAGTCACGCCCCCACTGAGTGCTGCCATGCTGGACAGAACTTCAATATGAACTGAAGTCAAAGGTAGCCAAGTGATATGCCACCAGTGACATGGCAAATGCCTTTTTCTCAGCCCCTTTGGCAGCAGAGGGCAGGCCACAGTTTGCTTTCATGTGGAGGGGTGTCCAGTACACCTGGCACCACGTGCCCTGAGGTAGAAACAGCCCTACTAATTGCCATGAACTAATCCAGACTGCACTGGGACAGTGTGAAGCTCTGGGGCAACACAGCAGAAGAAGTTTTTATGAAAGGGAAGAAAATAGTCTAAATAATTCTGGAAGATGGATTTGTCATAAAACAAAGAAAGGTCAAGGGATCTGCTCAAGAAATACAGTTTTAAGGATTAAAATGGCAAGATAAATGTTGTCAGATCTCAATGGATGTGATGAACAAAATAAAGTCAATGTCCCCATCAAGGAGTAAAAATTAAACGCAAGCTTTCTAAGGAATTGTGGGTTTCTGCAGGATGCATAGTCTAAATTACAGTCTAAGAGTAAGATCTCTTTATCAAGTGAAACAGAAGGATTTCAAATGGGACCCTGAGCAACGTCAAGCCTTTGAACAAATTAAACAGGAGATAGTACATGCAGTAGTCCTTGGACCAGTTTGGACAGGGCAAGATGTAAAAGATGTGCTCTAGATGACAGCTGGGGAGAAGGGCCCTATCTGAAGTCTCTGGCAGAAAGATCCAGGGAAGACTCAAGGTCGAGGATCCTAGGGTTTTGGAGTCAGGGTTACAGAGTATGCAAATCCTGTTATACTCCAATTGAAAAAGAGATATTGGCAGCATATGAAGGCATTCAAACTGCCTCGGAAGTGGTTGGCACTGAAGCACAGCTCCTCCTAGCACCCCAACTGCCGGTGCTGGGCTGGATGTTCACAGGGAGGGCCCCTCTACACATCATGCAACTGATGCTACCTGAAGTAAGTGGGTTGCACTGATCACACAATGAGCTCAAATGGAAAATCCCAGTTGCCCAGGAATATTGGAATCGATCATGGACTGGCCAGAAGGCAAAGATTTTGGAATGTCACCAGAGCAGGAGGGGATGCATGCCCAAGAGGTAACACTGTATAATAAACCACAAGAAAATGAGAAGCAATATGCTCTGATCACTGGTGGGTTCTGTCATACTATATGAAAGCATCAGAGGTAGAACGCCGCTGTATAGAGTCGTATATGACAAGTTGCAGAAACTTCTGAGGGTCAAGGTGAATTGAGACAGTTTTCAGAGATGAAAGACATCCAGATGTCTGGATGTTCATTGAGGAACACTGAAACTACCAGCAGGTGGATCAGGCTGTGAAGATTTAAGTGTCTCAGAAGGATCTGGACTGTCAGCATAAGGGTGAACTATTTATAGCTTGGTGGGCTCATGACACCTCAGGCAATCAAGGAAAAGATGCATCATACAGATGAGCTCGTGGTCGAGAGGGGGACTTGCCCATGGACACTATTGCATAGGTTATTCACGAATGTGAGGCATGTGCTGCCATTAAACAAGCCAAGAGGTTAAAATCTCTTTGGTATGGAGGGCAATGTCTGAAACATAAATATGGGGAGGCTTGGCAGATTCACTATATCACACTCTCAAAACCCACCAGGGCAAGTGCCATGTGCTCACAATGGTGGAAGCAACCATCAGATGGCTAGAAACTTATCCTGTGCCCCAAGCCACTGCCCGAAATACTATCCTGGGCCTACGGTGACATGGCACCCCAGAAAGAATTGAGTCAGACAACAGGACTCATTGTCGAAAGAACATCATAGACACTTGGGCAAAAGAATATAGGACTGGGTGGGTGTATCATATCCCCCATCATGTGCCAGCCTCTGGGAAGATTGAACATTGCAAAGAACTGTTAAAGACTACAGAGAGCAATGGGTGGTGGGACTTTCAAACACTGGGATACATATCAACACTAGGGGATCTGCAAATTGAGCTGGCCCTGCCCAATCAAAAATGTTTTGTACTGTAGAAAGGATAAAGACCCTATACATTTAAATTATGCTGGGAAAACAACCTCTGTTAGTCCTTCCTCATGTGAAGGCCCCTATTTGTGGGATTGTTTTCGCTCAAGGACCTGGGTTCACTTGGTGAATAATGCAGAAGGATGGGTAAGTCCAATGTGTGCCTCAAGGGGATTTGATTTTGGGTGAGAATAACCAATAATTTTAATTGTATGTTAATTGCTATATGTCACCACTACAATGTGGCTACATTCCATGTCGATGGTATTACATTAAGAATCACACAGATTAATGAAGAATTAATTTTGATGAAATTAAGTGCAGTGATGATAGGACTGGGTAAGCACAACTGCGATGGACCC
This sequence comes from Eurypyga helias, assembly GCF_000690775.1. Classification (NCBI taxonomy): domain Eukaryota; kingdom Metazoa; phylum Chordata; class Aves; order Eurypygiformes; family Eurypygidae; genus Eurypyga; species Eurypyga helias. Next base: position 11,620 of record NW_010269988.1, read on the forward strand.
AGAACTGGCTTCTGCATGCAACAATCCAACACTACAAATCATCTATTTAGCCCTGTAGGGGCAAAAATCCTTTAGTATAAACTAAAGGAAGTTGGCCAGTACTTGATGTTCACTGCTCAGGGACTGGCTGAGAATCAGTCAGTGGATGGTGAGCAATCGCACTGTGTATCAATTGTTTTGTATATTCTATTATTATTATTACTAACCCTTCCTTTTCTGTCTTCTTAAACTGCCTTCATCTCAACCCACAAGTTATACCTTTTTTGTGATTTTCTCCCTCATCTTGCTGCAGGAGAAGTGAGCAAATGGCTGTGTAGTGTTCAGCTGCCTGTCGGGTTAAACCACAACACACAGGTTGCATTCAGAGAATGATTTTATGACTTTGGAGGGGTGAGAAAAGAGGGAAAATGCATTATTCATGCTGAACTTCTGATGAGACAGAGACAGTTGGGGTTCCTGGCAACCTACAGTGGAGACTTGGCTCCTAACCTTCACAGGTTTCTGGGTTTCCAGCTCGCTTGTCATTTGCATCCATATTGCTGTGCCATGGGACTAGAAACCCTGGGGCTTATGTCTGAGCTGTGAATTCAGAGTCTGAATTTTCAACAACATTTTATTTTTAAGCCATCTTTTTTTACTTTTTTTTTACTTTCCTTTTTTTGCAGAAAATATTTAAAATCTCTTTTTTTTTTTTCCTTCCAGAATGTCACTAAACTCTTTCAGAATTCTAGACTCTCTCTTTACTGAGAAAATATGGGAATCTTTATGTCCATTTCAATTTACAACATCACTAATTCAACTGGTATATGGCTGTCCCAGTCACTCATAAAAACTTCGAACTGGCAGCAAATGTTGGTGACTTACAGCATACACACAGGACCATGTTTGGGGATTCCTAACCAGCATATATGCTTGAAGATTTTGCATTAAAAATGTTGCAAATACTGGTCATGAGCAAAGAAGAAAGAGGAAAAAGGAAGCATACATTATATGTAAGTAAACCAAAAAAAATATTGTTAGCTTAACTGACGTCTTTTTAGAGAAAAAGAAAGAAAAGTAGTGCAGTTAAAATCATAACATGCACACACCGTAGTTTCTATACTTTTTCCTGGTGTTATGCTCTACTTCCCCTATTGCTCTGCGTGGTCAGTAGACCTTGCTCTGATAGTGGTGGTGGCTGAGGGGGTGATGGTTGAGTTGTCAGCATCAGAGTCCATATATATTGGCACTCACAGGGCTACTGCTGTATTATTACAGCAGAGAGGTGTATCCCAAAACACAAAATCTGACTCAGTACGTAGTGAGATATAACCACTCCAAGAAGAAATTCTAGGCAGAAATGAGGTCCTGTTTATCTGAATGCATTTCTAATCCTTCAGTAGACTTTATTTAAGGCACGGGTCCTTCCCTGACAAGCTGATGGTGTTCTTATGGTTTTTGTTTTGCTATAACTCCCATACTAAAATGAGTTCAGGGTTGTAGAAATGCATGACAGGAGACTTATGACTTGTTCACAGTTTGCCATGTGTTTTCTATGTGACCAATATGCTGTTTAAAATAATGTTACTGTTCTCCTTGTCTTTGCTACTGCATTGCAAAGCAAAGGCAGTCTTCTGGAAGGAGGGATAAAAGGCACGTTCCTTTTTTGAGAACAACAGTTTTCTCCAGTGCACTCCAATATTGTGTATCTCAGCTGACATTCCTGAGATGCTCAAGGAATTTACAGCCAAGAGACATCAGAGCAAAAGCCATACCTGAGAATTGGTAAAAAAATTAAGACTCAGTGCTTTTGGGTTTTTTCAGGGTGTTCGTTGTAACACGAGAAACAATTAAAATTCAGTGCAGAAAGGAAGAATTACAGAAATAGTCCTGCTTCTCTGAGGACACAGTGGGCAAAACAGAAATCTGTTTCAAAACTTTTTATATTTTATCAATGCAAGTCTACTCAAACAATTAACTTGTAGAAGTTTTTATATTTCTTTTGTAACTGAACACAGTTTAAGAGATTGAAAACTTCTGCTGTCTTTGGTATGCACACTTAAATTGAGAGCAGTTCTTCTTCAAAGATTTTTGTAGAATGGTTTAAGTTGGAAATGACCTTAAAGGTAAACTAGATCCAACTCCCCTTCAATGGGCAGTGACACCTTGTGCTAGACCAGGTTACTCAAAGCCTCATCCAGCCTGGTCTTGAAGACAGCCAGGGATGGGGCATCCACAGCTTCTCTGGGCAACCTGTTCCAGTGCCTCACCACCCTCTCTGTGACGAACTTTTTCCTGATATCTAATCTAAATCTCCCCGCTTTCAATTTAAACCTGTTACCCCTTGTTCTGCCACTAAAGACCCTTGTAAAATATCCTGCCACCCCTCCCAGCTTCCTTGTAAGCCCCCTTCATGTATTGGAAGGCTGCTATAAGGTCTCCCTGGAGCCTTCTCTTTTCCAGGCTGAACCAGTTCAATTTGCTCAGCTTTTCTCCACAGTAGAGGTGCTCCAGCCCTCTGATCGTCTTGGTGGACTCCTCTGAACTTGCTCCAACCACTTGATATCCTTCTGTGCTAGGTTCAGTCAGGAAAGAGTTAACTCCCTTTACTGTGGCTGGTATGAGGCAGTGCTCCTCTGTAGAATGGTTTAAGTTGGAAATGACCTTAAAGGTAAACTAGATCCAACTCCCCTTCAATGGGCAGTGACACCTTGTGCTAGACCAGGTTACTCAAAGCCTCATCCAGCCTGGTCTTGAAGACAGCCAGGGATGGGGCATCCACAGCTTCTCTGGGCAACCTGTTCCAGTGCCTCACCACCCTCTCTGTGACGAACTTTTTCCTGATATCTAATCTAAATCTCCCCGCTTTCAATTTAAACCTGTTACCCCTTGTTCTGCCACTAAAGACCCTTGTAAAATATCCTGCCACCCCTCCCAGCTTCCTTGTAAGCCCCCTTCATGTATTGGAAGGCTGCTATAAGGTCTCCATGGAGCCTTCTCTTTTCCAGGCTGAACCAGTTCAATTTGCTCAGCTTTTCTCCACAGTAGAGGTGCTCCAGCCCTCTGATCGTCTTGGTGGACTCCTCTGAACTTGCTCCAACCACTTGATATCCTTCTGTGCTAGGTTCAGTCAGGAAAGAGTTAACTCCCTTTACTGTGGCTGCTATGAAGCTGTGCTCCTGGATTCAGAACGAACTACTGGTAAGGTTATAGCTGGCACTGGGGAATGTCTGCACCAGATTCAAGGTCTTTCTTCACTTCCGATACTGCAGCTGCGTTCCCAGCTCTCACTGTCTCGCTACAGGCAGTGCTGGGACACACAGTTCAGGCACCTGACCCAAACTGACCAAGGGAGTATTTCATTCCATAGTACGTCATGCTCGGGGCAGAGGCAAGGAGCGGGTCTGGGAGCCATTACTCTCTCTTACTCTTTTGCTCGTTCACTCCCGTACACCTGCTAACGTTCTCCCTGACTCCTGCGTTAGCTGCTTTGCGAACTCCTGTGCTGGCTCATTCATGATTGAGTTGGTGGGTTTGTTTAATTTTCCAAGTCGTGCTATCACTGATAAGATTCACTTGGAATCTGCTGCAACAGCTCTTGGGCTCCAGCCCTTGGGCTGCAGCTCTCAGGCTGCGATCGCTCTTGAGCTGCAGCTCTCGGTCTCTCTGGCTCTGACTCTCACTTCTCAGCACCTGGTTGTGCACTGGTCAGTGGGTGGTGAGCAGATGTATAATAATTGTAACTTATGCTTTATTTTGTAGTATTTTAATTATTTATCAATAGTAGTATTTGTATATATTCCTTGAAATTTAATTTGTAATTAGTTTTTATCTTAATTTTATGAGCTTCCTTATTTCTTTTTCCTCCAATTCTCCTCCTCTGCTGGAGGAGAGGAGGGGGGATTTGTGAGAGTGGCTTTGTGGTATTTTGCCACCTGGAGTTAAACCTCTTACGTTGAAGGCTCCCATCACTATTTAAGGTGGTCTGATGCTTTTCATGGAAATAGCTTGGTTTTAGTTACTGAGAACCATGCCGAATTGTAGTAACGGTCTGAAAAACTGTTGATAAAAGTTGATACAAATTAACTTGATAAATGTTCCATGTTGTTTCTAGTATGAATGTGAGTTACTATTACTGAAAAGTGTGTGGACAGAAGGTACATGTAATGTGTTTCCACAAATATAGTTTTGTAGTCTGCAACATTATAACTAGTAATACAATGTAACCAGAGTTCAACTAATTAATTCTTAAGTTCTCTCTGAAGCAAGTTTTTGGCAGATGAGAATTCAGATGAGCTGTTTGCTGAATTCTTAGTTGTCTACTAAAACTGCAAGCACTTTCCCAAATCATAAAACTTTGAATCATCACAGTCCATGTATGCCTAACAGAAGCCAGAAGACTTTGGAAGCTACTTTTTTAACAACTTCATTTGTTTTGAGCAAACTTCCAGAATTTACATGTGCAGATAGCTGACACATGCCACTGTTGCAGAATAACAGCATTATTCTTCTAAAACCTGCAAGAGCAGAGCAGGACTTACACAGCAACTTTTGCTGTTTGTAGAGTAGCTGGAAAGAAAATCTAGGAGACTATGAGTGTAACACTACTTAAACCCTTCTCACTGAGGCTAGCTTCAGTTACATATGGTAATATAGCTACAGAATGAAAGAACAGATTTATGTTTGTTGTGGAAAGGTGAATCAGAATAGAAAACTGCTGCAGATTACTTTTTTTTTTTTTTAATTGAAATTCCTGCAGAGCTTCTCAGTTATGGTAATGTATATATATGTCACATCATTAGCAATCCCAAGCCTTGACAAGGGAAATGAATATAAAAGATGTTAGAGAAATATACCTTTTTCATCTGACGTATACCGCCTTCAACTGTGACACATTAGAAGTACTAGTTTGTTATTTTTTTAACCAATAACCTTTAAATGTTCAAAGTTAGTGTTCTTAGAGACTTAGTAAGCTGAGATTCTGCAAAACCTTTAGCTTGTGAACAAAATAAAAAGAACTATGAGGGAGATGTATGGAAATGAAGGTATGATCATGCAAAGCAATGAAAGAGTTTGTTCTAGCAGGGCACTTGCTGTGGTTCATTTAATAACTATCATAGGTTTAGGGCTGTAAAATATGACGAACAGTGTACGTATTGTTCAAAGCAAAACTTCTGGGTTGTGTATATTTCTTGTGTATGTATTTACTAACACAAACATATGCACGTGCAAACTGCTGTATATTCCTTAAAAAGATATATTAAAATTAAATCACAACAGAGGACACGTAATCTAAGAATAAAAGTAAATAATAGAGAATATATCATTAATCCCAGGACAAGGCTGTTAAAGAATTAATTTAATGTGACTTGGTCAAGATGGGGTAAGGAAATGCATGAATAATCAATCTCAAATTTTTATCCTGAGCTGTTGGGACTCCATTGGACAGTCTGAGCATTTGAACAAGCATATTTTATTGTTTTCATTCCAATGATAGTTTAATTGTCTACCTCCTCTCTTTATCCTTACCATTATCTTAACCTTATAGCATTCTTTATGTATTTGAAAAAATAAGTGGATACGATGATTGAAAAGTTGATAAAAGGAAAACAAACTTCTATGGATTTGTACAAGCCATTTTAGATTGGGAAAACAGAGAGGTATTTTAATAGGAATCTAGCATACTTAACATTTGCCAGACGTTTTTCATGATCACTTGTCTGCAACCAATAAATTTAAAAGAATTCCCTTTACATAATAGTAGTGTTACTGGTTGAAAGACCTAATGCTGCATAAAATATTATCAAATGGCTTTACAAAAATTGAAGGGAAACCAGACTATCCTTTAAGAAATAAATGTTTTCCTGAATATTTTCAAAACACATTACTTAAAATTTACATAAATAAAAAAAAAAAAAAGAGAGAATATATCTTTGTGGTTTAAAAGCAAAAACTATCAGTGAAAAAAATTTGAGGATGAAAAGAGAAGGAAAATGAAGAATTTATTTATTGAAACTTTCATTTAGGATTGACCTCAACCTTGAAAAGACCAGAATCAACATTCTTTTGTAACATTCACTTGTATAAAAACTTGCACGTTTTTTGTGAAAAAAGTGGTATTCAAACCACACATTGCACATTCAGTCATCTTGTCATCCAAAGTAAAGAAAAATGTATTTGTTAGAACCCAGAGAGATAAAGATAGACATAGATATTGTCTCTAAGAGATTTTGCCAGCTACACAAGTATCTATGCATAAATTCAAGTTAAAAAAAAAAAATAGTAGTAAGAAAAGCTGTTATAATCACAGTATTTAAGACTTGCCTTTTCAAATTTATTTTCCTTAATCTTCCTGGCTCATTATTTAAGTTTTTTTTCTGATATATTTTCTTGTTAGTTTTCCAGTGGACTATGCTAAACACTGTTAGAAATTACAGCAGCTATTCATATCCTTGAATTACCCTATAGTAAATCTGGTCCAGGTAGAAAAATACAAGTTACCTGAACAGTAAACCAATGACTAATCCATTTCTGTAGTTATAAAAAAGTTTAATATGCTTTAATCTCCTGAAGTATATAAAACAGATATCATAAGAAATGCAGTACTTTTGGTATTGTGAAGCTAACCACATGAACATAAGAAACACAACCAAAGCTCAGAGGAAAACCTTCTCTTGGAAATTTCCAAGCAAACCCAAGTTGGTTTGACTAAGGTACCTAAAGTAAATCAGCCATCAAATCTTAGTGCTTTGAGAATCAAATATGAACACCCCTTCTCCTCTGGAGAAATTCAGCCTTCTTCAAATGTATGTACTGTATCCATTAAAAAAAAATACTTACTTTGTCAAGTTATATGCAACTATAAATTTTTGAGATCTACTTCCTCACTACATTTACAATAATACATATTAAAGATCATAAGATATTTATTTTACATAGCAACAGGAGAGATGACCCTCAGATACAGTACAGAAGAATGTTATATTTCTTTTATTATTCTCAGTTCTTCATGTCAGATAACATTTTTTTTTGTTTTCATAATTTCTTTTATCTTTGTTCTATCATTCATCTTCTGACACTGCTGGTGCCAGGGAAAATGTAAAATTAGTAAGTTTTAAGGGAAACATGTTGTTGAGTTGTATAGCAACAGAGTTTAAAACATACTAGTTTAAGATTCTTAGTGTAAAGCGCGCTTTAACTCCTCTAGGCAGTTCTGAGATGTGAATTATGTACTCTATTGATAGCAATAGTTTTTCTTTCTTATGGAAAAATAAGCATAAACAAATATCTGCATAGTTTCACAGTACTATTCAGAAATAGTAAACAACTAAATATCTAAGTAACATTAGTGAAAATATTTTACTTTAATGCTATAAAAAGGATTAGAAAAACAGTGGGAGAGAGTAAATTAAAATGTTAGGTGCCACAGAAGTACCTTTATGTTTTGTTTAATTTAAACAAAATATGAAACTCTTAAGAAAAAATTCAGATATGGTGAGGACCATCTGCTCTTATTTTGTTATATAATGATTTGCATAAAATCTATTAAACTCGTTGTATTGCATGCTTCAGAAAATAACCTAGAATTATGTATGATATACAGCATATGGCAAAGAATTATAATAAACAAGAATGGTATTTCTAACTGCTTATATAAAAGAATGTGTGATTTTTAGGAAAATAAACCTATTGCAAACTATTTTCTGTTTTACTAATTTAGTAATTAATGTGTTTGAATTCCTGTGAGATAATGTGTTCCATAATTCTGTATGCTTGACATAAGGGAGGACAGAATGATGCTAGATATCTTTGGTATTTTAATATTACCATTTTTTTCACGTATCTACAGTTCTTAGATATTTACTAAGCTAATGTGCATCAATTTCTTAATTATTTTTTGCATATACAATAACTGATTCAATTCTAATTTATACCCATATAAGCAATGCCCAACTCCTGTGAAATGAATAGCTTTTTTACTGGTATAAAAGCCATGAGAATAATAAATGCATTAATATATTATGATAAATTATTCAATAGTACAAGAATGTCTACTGAAAGGCTTTCTAGCTTCTGTGCCATAGAATTGAAGAATATTCTAAAAAAATGTTTCTTTATGAACTTTTAGGTATTGCTAAACTTGTTTTAGAAATTTCTTATTCATGCTATGAAACAAAAGCACCTCTATAGAAACTGGATAAATAGTTCATCCTCTACAGATTTTGAAGAAATTATGATCCCGATGTTGAACAACAGGGTCAACCAAGGCTACTTCTGAACTTCATCGGGTGCCTTAAACCACTTTGGGTAACAAGTTATAAGTTCCCTGCTTTCTTAAAACTTTTAACCAGCCAGTAAAAAATAGGTTTGAAACATGATTTTTTTTTTTTTTTTAATTATGAGTTTTTCATGTGGAAGCCCATCAAAGAAATAGGTGATATAATTCTGCTTTTCAAAGGTGGAGTTAAATTGCTTGTGATTAACATCCCTGGCTACCTTCCCTTATCTCCATTCCTCCTTTCACAGGTCACTAGCTAACTGCTGTAACACAGTTCAGACTTTGAGTCATGCATTAATTTGTATCAGCTGACTAGTGTCTCCCCACCTGACTAGCATTTCCTCAGCTGAATTGGAGACTCCTGCAGCTGACATTAGCATGATCTCAAGTTACTATACTCTCCCCTAAAATTTGTTCTTGATGCTCTCCCTGCGCAAAGTGTTATGGAGATATAAGAAGCAGTGGTGTCCTTGGTTAGTAATTTTCCATACTGAGGGGAGGCTTGCAAAATTATTTTACTCCTTTTGTACTACTACAGCAGCATAAAATAAATTTACTGGGAGAAAGAACCTCTCCCAGAATAATGATAGCAGTATCTTGACTAATTTGGTATAATAACATTTCCTAAGTTAAACTCAACTTACCTATCAGCAAATGTATATCTAACTGGGTTTCTGCTTTGTGCTATTAAATTGTGATGCTCTACCTCAAGAGACTTCTTAGTTAGCTATGGAATGACATCTGTACACTAAATGCAGTTATGCTAGTCTTATGTAAGATAGTAAGCCTGCCCGTCAGCATAACCTAGTCTTATCCAGTACCTCAAGAACCAACAGTATCTATATATTAAACACTAACTATTGCTGACACATACATATATTTTATATCAGTGCTTATTTTTCTCAATAAAATAAAATCCACTAGAAAATGCAACAGGAAACTATTAGTACAATTTATTGATTTTTTACAAGGATATATATAGATTATATTGTCATTTCTGTCAAGTTCCTGCCACAGCTCAGCGCTTGACTGAGGTGAGCAGAGAGGTTCCCAAAGCCCAGTGAGCAGAGAAGGAGCCGGACAGCCCACGTGGTGCCAGCAGCCCCTGCGAGAGAGACTGACATCAGTAAGGAGTGGTGCCGCTAGCAGCCAAGGGTATTTAAACCCCTCCCAGGGAGTGCGAGTGTCCTGGAGCATGGTGCGGCAGATTGTGCGGGCGGTGCATGCAGGCAGGGTAAGCGGGAAGAACACCATCCCCTCCAGGTACAGAAGCCCACCTTGCCCAGTGGCATCACCCTCTCAGATGAGAGGAGGACACAACGATGGTCTCCACTTGGCCAAAAGCCACTGCCAGAAAAACTGTGGGGACCCAGATGGAGCGCCCACACAGACATGAAGCCACCTCGGTCTCTGGCTGCAGGGACTGCCTG
>NW_010269989.1:0-25306 GCF_000690775.1 Eurypyga helias
TTGAGAGCAGCCCAGCATCGCCCATGGCGCACAGCCCCTGCCTGGGGTGCAGCTCGGGGGTCCCTCGGTGCCCCGTCGCACGCCACCCCGGAAGGGGCTGCGTGAGCCTTCGCCTGACCCTCTGGGCTCTCTGCAGCACGTCACCGTCACGCGGGCGTTGAAGCACGCGGTTCACGCCATTGCGGGTGGCGTCTGTGAGGAGGGCACAGGAGCACACAGACACAGCGAGCTTCAAGACGGCGCCACGGAGCCGTGAGAAGACCTGTCCTGGCGAGAAGGCAGCAGAGCAGGCCAGAGGCGTGCCTGCGCCCCAAGGGCCGTGCCTGCCTTCCCATACAGTGACCTCAGGGCCTGTGCGGAGAGACTTCATAAGGCAATGGCGTGGGAACGTTATGCACCACGAAGCAATGTTTCCATGCCCGTTTTAATTGAGACCTTGCTGTTTTCCTAATCCTAACAGTGCTGGTAACGCCTGTAAGCTTTGTCTGAATAACAATTAGAAGGATAGCATCATGCAGTTATCCCTGCAGTTACCCTAACAGCACGCCAAGATTTTCTGCTTCTTGAAAACCAGGTTCGAACGATACACCTGCCCCTAAATACAGTCCATGAATGTCAGCACCAATTACTCTAGCTCAGATGTCAGCAGGCGTAAATCAGCACGTCTGTTGGGACCAACGCGGGGATTCGGAGTTACTCCAGCTAAGGATCTGGACTTAAACGTTCATCTTTCAGGTACAAATTAGGAATAATTTGCAAAGTACAGTAAGGGGAGGAAACACAGACCGAACTGTGTTTTCGTTATGATGCACATCAGTATTTCTTGTTTCTCCTCTTTGTTCTATTTTTTTTCCCCTATATTTTTCAAACTTGGAAGATAATAAACTAAGCTGTGCTGCAATTTTTCTGTCAGTTTTGTGCTGCATGCAGACTCGCAGCAGCAACAACTCAGAGTAATAGCGCATACCTGCGAGATCAAATAAAATGCAAGCGTTTGGTGGGTGAAGAGAGATGAGAACAAAGAAAAAGCTAACTTATTTTGGAAAGCTTATTGATGTGCCGAGGGAGCTGGTACAACAAAACCACTTCTTTGCCGTGCCCCACATAAAGCAAGGTCCTCCTGGGATTTCTGCAGCTGTTTCAAGGACTGCTACTGTTTCAGAGCAGTTTGCCACTTTCTGAAGGTTGTCATCATCACTTTCTTAACGTGTGCAAACCACTAAGTATGGTACCTGTGTCTTCGCTGGGTTACAGGAGACACGAGCCTGCCCATTACCCACCAAGATTCCAATTTATAGCTTGAGATTCAACATGGACATAGCTCCTCTCCCTGCTCGAACATCCCGACCCTCGCTGACACACATACACCGATCGCGCTTCCAAAAGGAATCAGAAATCTGTTTGAATGAGGTTCAGAGAGCTGGAGCCTGCAGTGTTTTGAGGAATTATTCATCGCATTTTAAAGAATTGCTTAGCTCTGTGTAGAGCCCACACTGTGAGTTGCTGCAATGTGTGCCGTGCTCTCGCTGACAGCAGTACAGCTGCAGTTACTTCCCCTTTTACTGCCTGTATAAATCTAGCTGAATAAGAACATCAGTCAGAGCCGCAAGGTGTAAAAACTGGGGAATTAAATGTGGTATTTGGGTGCAATATAACACAGTTTGCGTTCATTCTGATGTTATCTACACCTGTAGATTCAGGACGTAACCCGGCATCCCTCTGGCACTGACAGTGCCCACCGACTTCCATAAACCTTTTCAATGTAGAAAGACGTGGAGGCTCAAAGCCCTTCGAAGGAGCCAATTCCTTGTCCCTTACTCAGTATTAAAGGACTGTATTCCTTCTTACACAAAACCCGCCCTGAGCGGGCTGACTGAAGCTCAGCCCACATTTCCCATAGCGAGCTCTGTAACTTCCTACTTCTCAGTTTAAAAGTTTCACCATACCACATCTTTTGGGGAGGGAGCAGGCTCACGTGCATCACACAAGTCCATGTCAGAAGGGGTAAAAAGGGCTTTGAGCGGGGCTTTGATGGTGCTGGCCACCTGTGACTGGAACAAAACCAGCAGCTGCAAGAGGGGTCCAACATATTCCACCGGGTACGCCAAAGTTTTAATAACCAAGGTGGTTCAGTCTGATTTTGTTAGTCCTTTGCAGAGGCCCCTGCATTTCAGCAGTCGATGAAGTTTATGAATTAAAAAAGGAATGAATTTTCAGAAGCCTTCTTTTATAAAGCCATGTTTTTGTCAACTCCAAGCCTATTCACACATCCTCCTACTGAGAGAGATCCTCCATTGCAAACGTCTTTCCATTCACCTCCAGTTAAGCATCACCAAGCACGCTAATTATAGGTAGGCAAATTCAGGAGGAAAAGCAGATGGAAATTCCTAGCGGAGCCTTGCTTGTTACAACATCAGATGGACACACAGCTCCCCTGGCCGCCAGCCCCCACGACAACAAATTACTTATATTCTCGCCCTGTGGGACAAGGGCCAAGAAGACACAGACACGTACGGAGATCTTGCACCCAGTATTGGGGTTTGACCCTTTTAGTAACAAATGGGTAATTTGTGAACGCCCCAGTACATTAGCGCTACGTGGCTCTTAATAAGGAGTCATGCATTATTGTACATAGGTGCATTAACGCAGTAATTAATCATCCTCTCCTGGCTCCTTTGTAACATTCCTCGCAGATACTCCATCCAGGGAGCAGTACTCCCTCTAGGTAATGTTGTTCTGTTTTACATGTATCTTCAGAAGAAAACTCAGGGCACGATTATGTACTAGGAAAAGAAACACATAAATCCCAAGCTGTCAGGGAAACCTGTTTTTAAAACAAAAAGATGTATTCTGCCATTTCTCAGGCAGTATCCAATTAAAATAAGACATAGGTACAAGACGACAACTGCTCCAGTGTCTCAGCAGCAGCATGGACAGAGTCCCGAGTTATTCAGGGAGAGATGCTGCCTCTTTGAGCTCACCATTCTTCAATACAATCTAGCTCAGAATCTCTCCCTGCCTATTTAATTAATAGGTAGGCAAAATTGCCGTGTGATTTGATAGTGATTTTGAGAGACTTGTAACGTTAGTACTTGGCCCAGCAATAAGAAAGCACAAGTTAAATGTAGCAAATCACAAGTTTTCAATTATTCAAAACAATACGCATACAGAGAAATGAAAGAAGTGAAATGTGTACTCTATCAACGATTCCATTATCCTCTCCCCATAAAGAGAAGTGGCTCAATGGAGGATAAAAGCAAATATTAGATTGATTCTCTTCTTGATCTTAGCCAAAAGACTACTGTATCTACTGCCAAGAAATTGAATTGAGATTATAGAAATCCTAAAAATTAGATAGAAAAGACTTTAAAGGACATGTAGTCCATCTCCAGGGGACTTGTACCTTTTCTTGCCAATGAGAAATTCAAGAAGAAATACAAATTTATTTAGCCTGGTAGTTCGAGACAGTCCCTTACTACACATTACATTGTGGAAGCAACGTAAATGTGCATATAATGTTGCAGTATGCTATCAATATGAACTAAGAAAGCTCAGGATTTTCTCCCCGCTAAGTACCTTTTATTTCAAGAACCTGAAATATGAGACCTGATGTGTGAGATAAAGCAATAAGGGTAATTTAGAGCATAGCTATTTCAGACTACCTACCCCCAAGGTCACCAACTGCTAAAACAAACCCAAAGCCTCTGCAGACCTAAAGGACTTCTCGCAGTCAACATTCAGGCCAGAAAAATCCACTAAGAATTCCTACATTCAAGACGAGACAAAAAGAACAGCACTGACCATTGAGTGACTCTAAGCCCCTTGGGACAGGAATTGACTTTCTGAGTCTCGTACAGCCCTGAGTACACTGGTGACAATGAACAAACAAGTAATTTAATGTGGGCTTAACGTAGGTCTTTGGGTTTATTGAGAGCGCATCGGAAAGAACCGTTTCACTGACCGAGAGCTATATTCTTCAGGAGGACAAGCTGTTCAGTATGGAACATGCCAATTAATGTACTAAGGAAAATTCTCAGAAGGAATACCAAATTAAACAACAAAATATATTATAATGACAAATGGAGATAAAAGTTGTTAAATACAACTTTACATATATTTATATTATATATAAAATATGCTATATATTAAATGCAAGGGGTTTTCTTTATATAGAATACATCTGTAAATACCCTCTATGTCTTTCCTAAAGATATAAACTACCATTAATCTTGGCAAGTTTGGGTGAATGGGAATATTAAACTCCATGCAAAAGGTGAGACAAACTGTCTTCAAATTTCGTTTTGATAGTCAAAACTTGACTTTTCAGTTTGAACTACCGTTTCATTCTCTTGGCTGACCAAAGAAGATGGAAAGGCACAAACGTGTAAAGTAAAAGACTGAAACTATTATAACACCTTAATAACAGAGCAAAGCCTGGGAAAAAATATAAATTCACTGATTCCATTGTCCTTGCCCTTCTGCCCCTAAATGGGAACATCATTTCTTTCAGAGATTTCACATTTTACTTCTTTCATGTCTTTGTTGTGAAGCTGTATTGATTTTTTTGCCACCTTCTCCATATGATGTTAACCAGCTTTTAGAATAACATATAACAATTTAGGGCAGTAAGTGAAAAAATACATCCAGCTGAAATTACAGGGGGATTTTCAATAGAGAGACTATAATTATCCAAGACACAAGTTGGCTTGTATACTGGCGCTTACGAAACCATCTTTTGAAAAAGAATGCCCTGTGACTTCTATGCCAGCCTGGAGCTGTGTGCAACTTTCAGCTTGTCACTGTTTCCAGTTTAAATCGACTGTATTTTTAATTTGTGCATTTGTGAACGGTTTGCTTGTTGGACTACACAAACAGCTTCCAAGGTGTCTCAGTATTTCTTCACCTATTTAATATGGACGGGCAAGCCCGAATCACTGGGATATAGCATAATGTTTAAGCTATATCCTGGAGCAGGATCTCAACTATAGCAGTAATACCTGTAGAGTCAGTATGGCAGGTGTATCTCCACTTCACAGCGAGGTCTGCTCGAGAGAGTGAAATTTGTCACTGTGCAGTCTGGCAAAAAATCCCAAGTGTCCCTGCCACCAGAACCATGTAATAAAACTGGACTAGATGGCGCACGTGTCTTCTCCTTGGGTACTTCGGAGTCACAGAGTACAAATCCCAGTGAGCGGATGAACACAGGAAGAATGTGTTCATGTAGTCTCCTTAAATACATGAGAAAAAGGTTATTCTGTGATCACTAGGCAATATGGTTGAAATTACGATGAAGCTGTTTGTTATTGCCCTTCCCCTTTTCTTCCCTGACTCATTTGAGGTTATGGACTCATCTTGGCAGAGTACATTAAAATAAAAGGGTATATAACTCAGTAATCAGTACTGGGAGCACTTTCCTTCCTGGATTCTGAATTTCAAATATCTGCTGTGCAAGCAGATGTTTATAGAGAGCTGCAAGGAGGAGTTAATGTCCATATTCACTCCAAAAAGATTATGTAGTTGCATGTAAAAAATGAATTTGCAGAGCTCTAGAGAGCTTAAGTATATTACTCCTAGTAAAAATAAAACTCACTGAGCAGAGGATCCGAGGCCAGCACATATATTTGTGCTAAGAATATCACTTTAATTGCACACCAGCTCTGCCTGTGATGTCATAAGGCTCATGGATTTCTTCTAGAACTGGGGTCAAATGCTTCCATAAGATATTTACCAAAGTAATTTATTGATTTAGTTGAGGCAGAATCAAAAATTAGCCTCTTGGAGAGTGAGAGTCTAATTAGTCTAACCCGGTCTCACCCATTCTTGAGTTCTTCAGTATCTTGGAACTCCAGATTCAAAGGATGACAAAGATGAAGCACAGCTCACACCCACCAGCCCTTCCCACAGCTTGAGCACACAATCATGCTGTGTTGGTATTTGTGACTGTTGGGTTACAGAGAACAATGGCATCTTTTGGTCCAGAGGGAGCAGAGTTACCAACATGCTTATCCTAGGAAATTTAGAAGGAGAATGAAAACCTCAGTGCACTGTTTGACAGTGTTCCTTGAACACGAGCTTGTGCTTTTCTCATTTACTTGAGCAGAAACTTGAAGGAAGATGACAGAAGTTAATGGAGTTTCATTTTGTAAAGCAGTGTAAGCAAATCATCCTCCTAGTTTTAACAGATGTGAACAGTCTTCCTCTTCCTCGCAAACAAAACCTATGAGGATCTGCTCAAGTTTCAATGCTGTTTGGGGTCTGTGCATGTACTGCCAGGGACATTCAGAACCGTTTACATTAACAGCAAATATTATTTTTACTGTAAAGAAGGGAACATATCCTTATTGATATTCTGCAAGTGGTGCATTGTTGCAACCAAGATACAACTTACTTGTCTGACTGGATTACATTACTCCATGCATTTTGTAGTGTCATCTGTGAAACATCGAACTTTGGTTCTACTGTTGTCACTTCCCATAATTCTTTAAAAACAATCTGTGGCAAAAGGAGAAAAAATAGCTCCAATAGAAACTGCTTCTGGGGATGGCATTTGAAAGCACATTATTTAGAGTTAATGAGTTAGACTAAGAAGTTTGTATATTCTTTACATGAGCTATGAGTCAGACTTTGTATACAAGTATTTCTTCCATTTGTGTACTTTGCAAAGGCCACAACTTCCTTTGTTCCCTGGGAACCCTGCAGTGAAATCGTTTGTCTTCAGAAGCACATGGCTTTGTTCGGCTGCATGAGTAATATTTCCAGTTGTTCTCCTCAACCTTTTGGTTTGCTCGGAACCAGCAGCGCACCCGCCCGTTGTCATCCCAGGTCAGGGCCCCCTTAACTAAGCGTTGCAGCCACCTCAGCAGGGCAGCAGCTCATCAGCTTACAGCAAAATCCACAGCAGTTCTGCCTACGCAGGGATGGTAGGACTGAGCCATTACTTACACAATTAGCAATTAGAAAAATGGTAAGTCCCAAAAATGGAGGATTGGTGATGCTCTTTCAACTGCGGTTTCTTCCTCTGATGTAAATTTTGAAATTCCCTTTGATGAAAAGAAGGTCAAGCTCCAAAACCAGATTTGGGTTCAAAAGGCTTTCCAACCCAAAACTGACTTACAGTTTTATCTCCTGGGTCTATCAAGCACAATCTGATTTCTCTTCTACCTCTTGCTTCTACGCTATCACACAGATCTCTTTTTGGTAACTACCTTTTCCATGTTACCCAAGCCAACAAAGACATTGCTCTTGATGAACGACTTTTTAAATCTTAACTGCCTCTGCCACGTTTTCAAGTATGAACTGTAACTGGATGTTTTATATACATATAGGAGAAATACTTCTTTTCATAGCCACAGTGAAAAGTTATTCTGTTGAAAATAGAAATTGAATGCAATCCAAATAAAGCATTTTTTAAGTTGAACTCAGCCATGTATATTTTTGACGCCAAATGAGAATTTAAGATCAGAGGCTGCAAATGGGGATTATAATGGAAACCATTTTTCCAGTCTTACCTACACCTTTTGCTGCTATTCATGAATCCTACTATCACTCATGTAATAATGGCAATCATAATTATTTCTGCATCACTCCAAAAAAATTCTCTACATCACTTCATCTGATGTTAATAAAATGTAAATCATGACACTAAGTTGATAGTATGTGTCTGCTTATGGAAAAAATGGACTCAATCTTCTTTCTCCCCACCCTACATAATTAAAAAAAAAAAAAATCAGAAACCAATCTGTAGGCAGTGCTCATCAGAGTATGTATTGTTAACAGGTGCTGTGGATTTCATTTCCCCATGCACACAGTGCTGGAACGTAAAACAGTAATACTGCTCCTAGGAACAAGGAGCATAATTAAAATTCCTTGCGAGTTTGATTTCCTGGGTATTTTCTTCTTTTAAAATAACTACATTGTAAACAAGAGCCAATTTTTTTTTTAATTTGATCTATGGGTTGTATAGCTTATACTTCAGGTTCAAAATGGTGATTTGGACAATAATGCATAACAGCTGAATAGTTATTTATAATAGCACAGCACCTGCGGCAGATTGTCAGCTGAAAAAGCAAATCTAAATGCTTTCAGATTCTCTTGTGTATTATAATAGGAGTAGTAGTGGCCACTATAGATACAATAGTCAGGCGTGTAATGCAACTTTTGTTTCTGATTGCTTGCCATTTTCTCAATTTTATTCCTTTAACATTGAAAGTGTTCATACTCAGCGTCAGTCCATATGCATTTTAAAAAGTTCAGGCACAATTTAGCTGTCTTAATTATGGGGGCGTGTTGATGAGATTAAATATTAAATAGAACATCAAACTCTCTTCTCATAATTTCAAGATTTCCCACATTTCCAGGACTTTGGTACATGCATAATTAACACAACTTTGACTTTTTTTTTTTTTTGTCATCTTGATTAATGCTGCTTAGCGCTCTGGAAGAACTGGCTCTGAAATTTTAAAGCTATACAGACATTCTTCTCACCTCTGTACGTAGCAGGACTTTCCTATGAACTTTTTGGCAGCAGCAGCTCCCATTTCAAATCCTGAAATTGCGCATATGCAGTTTTCCCTTTATATCTGGTTCCCCCCTGGTTTCAGAAGAGCATTGATCATCTGTATGATGATGTGATAATTCAGCAGTGATCCAAAACACATGTTAGGAAGAAACGTAACAGCTTGTTACAGCAGCTTCAGGGCCCTACACCAACTGCCAGCGTGCTGATGTCACCTCCACCCACAACACAAAGTCCCTTTATATGCACAGCCCACCAAGGATTGTTCCACCAAAAGGAACAACTGGTATGAGGAATGTACAGGGACCATTCCTAACATGCAAGCACTCTAAACCCATTAGAGTTTTCAAAGCAAGACAGAGTTTTAACATCTCATCTGTTAAATACCTGTAAAAGTACTTATTTACCTTCTGAGTGTGATGAGGCCTAAGACTGGTAATGTGCTTGGAGACCTTCAGCTGCAAGGTGACAGGCAGCCTGAGTACAACGATATGCTTCAGTCAGAACAAGCAAAGGCATATCAACCCCTAGTAACACTAAAGGCATAAGCAGAAGTAGAATTTGTCTCCAGACAAAAGGAAAAAGAGTTTTCAAGGAGCTAATTGCTTTCAAATACAAACAACAGAAGAAGAAAGAAACAACTGGCCTTTGGTAGAAATAGCTGTAATGGAGGCCAGAAGCAATCCACTTGCTGTGGAGCGATGGGATGATGTCATTGCCAATTAGCATGAGTACTTTGGTCTATAGCATCCATCTGTTCGATGTACGACCTGTTTTAGTGTACAGCTACGTAATGATCTTTGGAGTGTTTCCACTGCAGCCACGGGAGTTACTCCAGGAATTAGCTTGGCCAGTGAAGTAGTTCATATGCAATAGAAATACAGAAACTTAGTCGGAAGAGAGCAATAGATTCGTTCTTGCCATAAACCTTCTTGGCTTTGTGCTAGTGCTATTTATCCACTTGAGATCGGGAGGACATTATATAATGTATGTATATTGTGTAATCCAGGGTAGTGGCTTTGTAACGTAAACTGTCCATTAGTAATGCAAAGCAACTTATTTTCATCTGCTAGATCATTACTGCAAATTTTTCTCATGGGTTTTGACATTGTTATAAATCTTGATGAAGTCAGCATTTGTTCTCTTTATCCTTTACTTCCATGTGATTCACTCTACTTAAAATGCATATAAACGCCATAAGACCACTGAGCTTTATGTGTTTTCAGTAGGATGGCTTCCACTCCTACGAAGTGGGTGATATCCCAACAGGCTAGGTGGGGGACACTGGGATGCTGCTGTGAGCATCCCTCACTCCACCGTGCCTGTAACACCACAGGACAGAGGTTGTAAATGGGTTGAAGTGCAGCTTGAGAAAGCCAAGAGGAGCTGTGGCACAGTGGCCCTACAGCCACCCATGAGCAAAGTGCCGGGGAACCAGGTGTAACAGCTGCTCCAGCATCCCCCTCCCAGCAGTAACCCATGTCCCTCTGGAGTGGTAAGCACTTCTCACGTGCCTTGGCAGGAATACACGATAAAGCAGCTTTTGGCTGTTTGGAGGATAGCTGACTCAGGGTCTGACTCACATCCCGTTCAGCCTCCCATCCTTCAGTTGCGTGAGCACTTCTTGGCACTGCTTTTGTCAATGTAACAGCAAGCGATTGCTGAGCAGTACATTCGGCCCCGTGCCAGCTGATGACACCAAACCAACGTGACCGCTCCTACCAGCTCACAGAACTGACATCTCAAACAGGTTGCCATATGGTAGGTCTGTAGATCCAGGTTCACCTGGATTTATTTCATATGGTCACAATATTTATTTCACATGCTGTCCCTTTGCCAATAAAGGGGGAGTGAAATAGGTCGCTGCTGTTCACTGTCCAATGACTTCAGGTTTGGTGAGGATGCTTGGGCTTCTCATTAACCCCTTGCCTATAATGCTTATACAGCACAGAAAGATGTTGCTACCCGGGCTCCTGCATCTCATCAATAAAGCTGTCTCCCCTTAGTGCAGCAGCATCTACATCTTTGCACCCCACTCCCTCCCTGGAAGGGCGATCCGCCACCAAGGGAGCAGCTTCCCATTCCAGATCATTTGCATGCTGTGTATTATTCCGACTACCCTACAAGATAGCAATGTCGAAATAAACAAACAGGCTTTTAAGGGCATCTGTCCTACGCCCCATCCCACTGAAGGTTGGCAAACCGGCAGCTCTTCCGCGCTGTTACGCTTTCCCTGTCGTTTAACACTGTCTTTGTCTAGCTGTTACTGTGGCCTCTCTCACCAAACATTCAGAGCAAGTGCATGAGAGCACAAACTTGCGTCTGAGGTCACACGTCAGATAATTTGGTTGCACATAACCACGAGGTCCAGTGATGTCTGTGCCTGGTCTCTCATCGTCACCCACAGATCTTAGGGCATCAGTTCACTGAATATTCGAAGCTGAACATACTGGCACCTCAGGACAGTTAGGCAACATTTGTACAGCTTTGGAGTCAAGAAAGCTGGAACAAAAGTAGTCCAGCACACACACAGGTCGGTTGTGGCAGAATGATCTTAAAAATGAAACTAAGGACTTTCTTTTCCAGCTCTTCGCTTTGCCTCTCACTCATTTTTGTGGTTTTGGTCAAGCCCCTAGCTGTGTTTTAAAGTGATTTCAATATAAAAATAGGCACCCAAGATTTTCAAAAGCATCAAGGCATTAATGTAACTCGGACCCTCAACGTGTTTCGAAAACCACCGAAGGTGTGTATCTGAACCTTTCATGCCAACTTAAATTTTCTTTCAAGATTGGTCTCTGCTTGCTCTGTGTTCCCGATTCATTACGTAATAATTGCATACACTTTCTAGATTCCTTCTAAGTTCACAAGGATCTACCAAAATTATGTCATTAATATTTATAAACCACAAGTAAAGCTGTAAAGCTTTTTTTCTTACAATAAGAATTACTCTTTTAGCATTGCATATATATATTTGTAAGAGCTATTTATTGGATTTAATAATCGCTACTCTGTGGGAAGCCCACAAAAATTAAGATTTAGCTGACATTCATTTATCCAGGAAATCCTGATTAGTGGAAGCTTACATAAGAAATATAGAAAAGTAATGCACTTCTACATTCGGTTTAGGAATAGGCTCTGGGGATCTGGATTCTTCCTCTTTGGACAAGCACCTCCAGGGAATTTCAACCCAGGAATTTGAAACTTTTGCTTCTTTCTTTCATTCTCTTTCATGCCCATAAGCCATCTTTGAAGACTACCAAATAGCTGACCATGGGATGACCATTATTTGTAAATAAATAGCTCTTTAAACAGGTCACTGAGGCATAGTCACAGGTTAATGAGATAAAAGCATTAGGCATGCTTTCTGCATGCTCTTCACCCGAGATGATTTCCCAAACACCTCATACCACATGTGAGTACTGCAGTTTGCCAGATAACCAAACCTAGAGTGGCTGGTAAGTCAGCTGACTTTCCCTTGTTGCAGTTAGCATGGATTATAAAAGCTCGTCTCTGTATTGCACCAACATCCGTGTGTTAGGGCACACTTCAGATGTAACGTCAGCGTTCAGCCTGTGGCCCAGTTCTGTTCACACTGGCTTCCTGGCAGGCGCAGCAGAGCTGCCATGGGTGCATGAGCATTGGTGCCTGAAAGAATGGCTTCCTTCTCCTGCGGCAGGGATGCTGCCTCGCTCCTTATTGCGAACACATGGACACAGAGCAGTCACTTTTTTTATGCTTTTCTAGTTATCAGCACCACTTCTTTTTGGCAGGAACAAGCGATACACCACAGCAGAACAGCCAGCAGCCATGACCAGTTGCCAAGCCTTCCATGTAGCTAACAAGAATGTAATTTCTGGCTTCAGGCTACAGAAGATGTTAAACCCACCCCTTTGCATCTTTCCCCCTCACTCTGGTAGGCAGGAAATGCCTTTCCTCTGCCACATCTATTAGGGAGGGTTTGATGAATGATGACCCTGTACTGTCTTGTGTTTACATCAAAGTGGCAGAATCATATTGCCTTGTTATCCCATACCATTGGATGGTAGTCACCACGCCACTGAATCCCCATCTTCCACGACCGTTCTGAGGCTGACAAGCCGCCCGACAGCAAACTGACAGCAGATATCCCAAAAGTCTCGTTCGCTTTACAGATTAGAGCAGTATAAGCCCATAGGTTATATCTGGCTACTGGAGAGACACAGTTCGCTATCAATAATCTGTCACATTTCAAACTATTTGGCAACAGGCGGAAAAACTCTTAAAAGACGCTATAATTAGAAGGGTGAGTAATTTCTTTATATTTCTTTTAATAGTATGTATTTTAAAGTGCCCTCTGGGGGCAAAAAGATGTTTGCAGAGATAAAGCTGTGGGGAGTAATACATTCACGCCAACACGTGTCGCTGAACCACCAATTTTGGTTTATTAATTTAGTTGCTGGATTTGTTCCTGATATCTACAGCTGTATTATCTCCTCATAGAGGTGGATGAGTGGGCGGAATGAGGTTGATTACAATTGATTTAGCAACCAAAGAGTAATTTTTTCCATTGTTTGTTCAGCACATTACTAAACATGTGGCTTAATTACAGTTGCCTTGTGTTCTTTTCAGTCTGGTATTGCTTATTTTACTGAGACACTGATTTATGCAAAATATTAATTGAAATAGAAAACAGACTTACTATGAGAGCTGACATCCATGAAAACATTAGTTACTCATATTTTTCACTGGGCCTATTGTACTTCTCAGGGGAATCGGTGTTTACAGTTTAATTTGGAGCACCACGAACTCTCTCCTTCCAGAAACAGTGGTAGTGCATGTACCGCATCCTGGAGAACGGGTCGGAACTTGTACTTTTCCCAGCAGCTCCAATGGGAAATCCTCAGAGTTCTTAAGTCAAAATCTCAAAAATGTGCTGAGGTAGCTGTTCCATTTTGGTGTAATTGCAATAATTGTATGCAAATGTCTCATTAAAAGTAATTCAACTTTATGTAGCTATAAATAAGCTACTATGCTGTTGTAATGTGTTTCCGGACCATTAAGTAGTGTAATAAAGATTCATGGATTCTCTCAATAGGTTAGGTAATCAAAAAACACCCCCCCAACCCCTCACCCCCAAAATCAAGCAGCTATATGTTAAGAGATCTTGTTTTGTTTTCAGTCATGTTTGCAATTAATCTGTTTGAAATAAATAATTCACTAAATATAAACAGAAAATAACAGTCACAGAACTCATAACTCAATATATCCAGGAGGAATGTTTTTATATCTCATTTCCTATTCAGGATTTTAATTCGATCCACTGAATTTCACTGTCTCTTTTCCATAAACCAAATCTAATATACAATCAAATTTATAACCAGATAGTCAGAATGCAGAATTAAACAGTTTTGCAGAGAGAGACACATAAAAACCTTCCAAATATTTTTAGGAGAGTATATGAGAATTCTGTAACCTTCACTACCCACTAACAGGATTCAGATATCCACTGTGAAGTGATCCAAGTATTTCCTGGGTAACAGCCTTTGCAATTATAATATTAATGTTTAAAAAAATGCGCAGCTAATGCACGTACCGCTACACTGCTGTACAGAGATGCTCCTAGAAACCAAGGCTTGACAACGAGGGGAAAGCGAAAGTGAGCCACGATAGCAAAGTCAGCAGAAATGGCAGAGAGAAGGGTTCGGTTACCACCACCAAGACCCCAGTCCAAGATCCTGGCAAGAATATGAAACACCGAGCAAATCCCAAAGTGAATTTGCAGTTCGGCCTATGAGGAGGTGGGTCTAGATACACAATGTCTCGGTGCCATGATCAGGCGACTGAAACGCGTGTGCACAGCAGCACGTGGTGCAGGCACCTCGTGGCCTCCCGTATTCCCCTCCGCCTGGCACGGGCTTCACGGAGAAGATTTCATTGGCTCGGTACTTAAAGCTACGACGGGAAAATCAAGAGGTTTCCTAATAAGAAATACTAGAGAATATTAGGCATTGTTGCAGGGCCATAAAGGGATGCTAAAACGGATGCACGATACATTTTTGCCTTAGCTTAACCTCTAAAGATTCGAGGATTCAAAGGAGAAAAAGAGGAGAGGAAAAGCAGGAGGGAGAAGAGCTGAAGTTACGATAACTTTATAACTTCTGTAACAAAGGACAAAATGGTATTACAGGGTTGTGGGAGCATCAGGAGGGAAAAGGGAAGAGAGGCAGGGGCGGTGTGGAAGATAGGGTGATGCTCCTTGCTGGAGTTAGCTGGAAGGGGAAATGGGCACTGTAAGTGCAAGGCACTATCAGACACACGGCAGCTCTTCAGTGGCAGCCACTGCACACACTGTTTGCTTCTGCCTCCTTGTGCTCCCGGGATGTCATGGAAACCAACCAGAGACAGTTGTTTCACATCCCAAATGCTTTCAGAGGCAGTTACACCCACGGATCCCTGTGCTGGTGTCTGTAGATGTGCACAGCGTGGGTTGTAAAGTCAGGCAGTACCTGGGTAGTAGCAACACCCCCAAACCTTTCCTCCTCTTGTAATGGTGTCACATCATGAGGCAAGATGTGATTCAGCGATACAATATCCACAGTGACAGTTTTCTGGAATGCAATTATAGGAGGGGGGGAAAAAAAAAAAATCCAACCCCATCACAGTCACCCCTCACATGGCAGCTTGGAAACCTGAACCAACAGCAGAAAAATAAACCAACAGGGAAAGAAAAAGCAAAACCAAAACCCAACTCCAAAATGAGATGTTAATTCTAGATTGCAATATAATCTGTATAAAATATTTAAGCTGTTCTTCTATTTATTCCTGAACCTATAGTGATTAAAATGCAGTCATAATACAGTGTGTTGCCTTTTTTTTTTTAATCACAAATGCAATTTTAAGCAAGCAGACAAACTCTAGGAAATTAAAGCGAATATTTATGTCCATATAAACTTCTTAATGGCAACATTCTTTCTGTGAGCACAGCAGCTGAAGAGGGTGGATTAAATTATTTTGGCCAGATCCTGTTACTATTGTTTCCATTGGCAAAATTCCCACTGACTTAATGGGAGCTGGATTAGATCCTGACTTGAATAGAGTACAATTCTCAGATGCATATATAATATAATCACAGATATTTCATGCATACATTCCAGTTTTCATGTCTGTTTTCCCTCTGTGAGCTTTACTAATGCTCTGAAAACACTAATCAGGTAAACTACATACTAGGGATTAAAGGTGTGCAGTCCTGTGTTTCCAGGATTTAGGAGAAGTTGTGTTTTACTCATATTTGGACTCAAACCACAGTCTGAATGATATCCAGCCTCTTGAGTACAGAGCTTCAAATCTTAGTATCTTTAGCTCCTCCTCTTGCTGGCTTTGCAGTGCATACGAATAGCATTTATTTAAAAATCTGGGGAATTATAATGCATTTGGCAGTTAGCAGACGCTGTTGGTATGATTTTTTTCCCCCCCGTCTCTACCATTTTCATCCTTCAGGAATGTTCAGAGCATCCTGGATAAGCTAGGAATCTCTTGGGCTTCGTTCTTCTGCCCTGAATGATGATCTCGTACAGAAGAGAACAAGAGGACGAGTCTTTTCTCTGAGCCTCCAGGAATTTTAAGAGGACACATTAATGTACAGAGGACACTGCCCCACCACAGGTTTCTCCTCAGAAGTAGGAATTCCATCTCCCTCAACAGTGTGCTTCAATGGCTGCAGTTCTCCAGGCTGATACTGCTCAGCTTCCTGTTGAACACGGGACAGCCACTGGCTGTCACACCGGCAGTTCCACTTCAGGGGGACCTTGTCCTGGTGCGTACATCTGACTTGGCTGTTCTCAGCCAGCTGTGTGTAAAGATGGCTCAGCGTGCCCTCCGCAGTGGCTTGCGTGTACCAGACAGTCTGACGCCTCACTACCTGACTTCAGATGTACGTATAGCTCCAAGAGAGAGAACAGCCCGGGAGGGAGGCTCAGTCAGAACCCCGAAGCTCAAGTGGCCTTTGAGACATCTTGTTCCTAGGAAAAACATAAGCTGACATGGTGAGCCTGAGAGGTTCCCAGGACCACCAGAGCTAACGGGAATGAGTAACTGTGTGCTCCATATGCTCTGAATCAGGCTCTGGTCTTGCAAACATGGAGGGGAGTGGGTTTTCTTAAACACGTGCTCCAACTCTGCGGAGATTTTTCTGTGGTTAGTATTGGCCCATCTTTGTTTCAGTTTGGGAAAGCAACGTTACTCTAAAATGACAGTGTAATTTCCTATGCAGAGGCTGTCTCTCTGTATGACTCATCCATCTATTGTATTCCAAGATGTAAGTATGAATCATAGACAACTGATAGAAGAATGCAAATGAACCCATTAAATTTTATTTTTTTATTATGCTTTAAACTGAGCAACAATTTTTTTTTTCCCTCTCCTGACTGTGAAACTTACTGGAAATAAATTGGATCAAATTCAATTGAGAAATCTTTGCATTATACAAAGCTGCAGGGTTTTTTCTTCTTGTTTCAATGGGGCTGGGGATGAGGGGGTGGTTATTGGTGCCGTTGATTTTTTTTCCCCCTCACTAAGCATACAGCTGAAGCTTTACGGCAAATGTCATCAGCAGCAATGTAGTTAGCTCCTTTTGTTTGTTTTAAATATAACAAAAAGGATAAAAAAAATTGAGTGTTGGTTATTATTAGGTATCAGAGCAATGGGCTGTAGGTAAGAATCTAATTACAGTAATCCCAGGGTTAATACCTAGCACCTAATGAATGAGTATGCACTAGGGAAAAGCACTGCAGACCTGTTTTACAGAGAGGAACCCGCTCCAGCAGGTTAACCCTACAGCTCAAGGGGGTAATTCAGTTACAAGAATGGAGAAGTCACTTGTGGTGGGGAACCTTTGAGAGGAGCAGACTGCGAGCACCGGGTGGCCAGTTCTCAGACACTGAACACAAGGACGAGCCAGCCGAGAATCAGGTGTTCTCTGCCCAACTCTGTCACTGACAGTGCTTGAGGGAGCCCCACAGGGAGAGAAGCCAGGGGACCCATGGCCCTGCAACGGGGTCTCCAGGGAGGGCTGTGAGGAAGAGGATAGCCATAGCGAAAGAAGGACACATGGCATGGCTGGAACAATTAAGCTGACCCATTGATTTCTCTTCTGGACCGCGCCCCCTCTTCCACAGAAGAGGGAAGATGCATAATCCCAGAAACTGCATATATTGATGACTGAAGTGTTTGGGTACCCTCTGCACTGTTGTTTGGCCTTAAACTCTGACATCGGCATCAACTCTTCAACTAGGATTGCTTTGAACTTTTAGGAGTGCAGAACCAAACCTGTGTGTCTAACAAAAGCTGCCAGATTAACAATATTAGATACAGAAGCAAAGACCTCCTAATTTCCAGTGCTGGAATTTCACCAGTTTTATCTCATCTCAGAGCTTTTGTCCATTACAGAGAACCCAAATTAAAGTGCATAGGAGTTTTGATATATTATTCTGTATGCTGCTGCTTTTCCTATTTTAAGACCATAACACTGATTCAGGAGAAAGAGTCTATTATGCCTGGCATAATGACCAGAACTCAAAATACCTTTTCATGGAATCCCTGGGGCAACAGGACTTTCAATCCTTTGATGAAATTAAACTGACAATGTCAGCTTAATATTCTCCCATAAAGAGATTAGGATAGCTTGTATTTAGCTGTGTTTTGGGGTTCAGTAAATGTCTACCTGTCTAAACCTCTGGTTTCTGCAAGGTCTGATTCCTTCCAAGTAGAGGAATTTTACAAAGGTAACTGCCGAAGTAAGAGAACATAAAAATGCAATGCTAGCTCCAGTATTTACTGTATGCTTTTTGAGACATTATGTCCTGAAGTGAAAAACAAAATTTAAACTTCATAAAACTCAAAATCTATAATTAAGAACAACACCTGACAAGATTATTTTTTCCAGCTGACAAATAAATGTCACTTTTAAAGGAATCTTTCACAG
This sequence comes from Eurypyga helias, assembly GCF_000690775.1. NCBI lineage: Eukaryota > Metazoa > Chordata > Aves > Eurypygiformes > Eurypygidae > Eurypyga > Eurypyga helias. Next base: position 18,474 of record NW_010269989.1, read on the forward strand.
AGTGATAAAAACAAGCAAAGGGGCAAAAAACTGTTCTGTCTTCATTGGCAGAAACATGGAGGGGTTTTTGATAAGTACTTACAATGACTGCACTGTTGACTTGGCACACACATCAAAAGACTGACAGGCTTGATTCATGTTTCTGTGCAATACAAACAATGACATGGAGGCCGGATCTGAGCAGCTCTCAGCAAGTAATTGAAGGTAGCACAAACAGAGTCTAAAGAACAAGTGGCACACGGTTCTGCTGTTAATAAAAAGATCTGCAAGCTAGACACACACATTGCTATTTCTTTTTTTTTCTTCAGTTATTTATTTAATTTTAAAAAGTCCTTTTTTTCCCTTGGGTCAGGAACTTTCAGAGGCTGACTGGGACGGTTACTCCCTAGACAGCACCGATTCCTTGTAGCTGGTGGGGCATTTTTGCTCTAACTGGTATAAGTTTACATCAGGTGATCTGCCTCCTGTCGCTACAGAAGTGAAGATGTCTTTGCAAATAAATACATGTTGACCCTGTGCACTTAAAGGCATCAGAACTGGAATGCATCTAGCTTGCTTAGATAAGCTGTGGTGGTTGTCCTTAGTCATTTCTGGTTTTGAAGTACGGTTTTAAATAATACAGTACAAGCAGTTCTGTTTTTAAATACAATACTCTCTTCACTGGCACCAAGGCAAATGAATAGGAAATTACTAGCATCATAGCAAATTACACTAGGTCAATACATAATGCTTTCATTTTCCAGATGTCTGAATTCAAGTCATTTCCTCTAAAGATGTTCATATGTATTCCAAATTAATAATGCATTTTCTTGTTACATCTCATGGAAAACTATGCTAGTCTAACATTCATACTGAAGTCAGAGGCAACAGACGTTTAGAACCAAGAAATTCAGGAGCAAGGGAGTGCTCTGTGCTCTCGTGAGGCCACACCTGGAGTACTGCATCCAGCTCTGCGTGCCCCAAAATAAGGACATGGAGCTGTCAGAGCGAGCCCAGAGGAGACCACAAAGATGCTCAGAGGGCTGGAGCACCTCTCCTATAGGGACAGTCTGAGAGTGCTAGGGTTGTTCATATTGGAGAAGAGAAGGCTCTGGGGAGAGCTTATAGCACTCTCCAGTGCCTGAAGGGGCTACAAGGAAGCTGGGGGGGACTTTTTACAAGGGCCTGTAGTGACAGGACAAGGGGTAACGGGTTTAAATTGAAAGTGGGGAGGTTTAGATTGGATATCAGGAAGAAGTTCTTCCCGGAGAGGGTGGTGAGGCACTGGAACAGGTTGCCCAGAGAAGCTGTGGATGCCCCATCCCTGGAAGTGTTCAAGGCCAGGCTGGATGAGGCTTGGAGCAACCTGGTCTAGTGGAAGGTGTCCCTGCCCATGGCAGGGGGGTTGGAGCTCGTTGATCTCTAAAGTCCACTCCAACTGCAACCATTCTACAATTCTATGTATACTGGGGGGGGGGGGGGGCTTGGTAAAAGGATAAAAACTAATATATTTTTTTAAAATTCAAAATTCTTTGCTTTGGTCAGTAAAGCATGATTATTCTGTGTTCACCTCCAACACGCAGATTTTAACTTGCTTAAGTCAGCTCCCGTCTGCACATACTTGGGTAAAGTCGGGAGGAAAAAGGAGTCACATTTGAAACAGAAGATATTTATAAGGTTAAGTGCTCTGAACGTAGCACTGATTAGGAATATAAAATTCTATCTTCCTTGAAGTTCAACATATCTTAAAGTGGGCATTAAAGTAATTTTCAAAGTAAAAGAAGAAAGAAATTAAAGGCTTATAAAAATGTTCTGTTTAAGCTGTCTTTTCACCAGAATGGTTTGAGTTTTTTACTAAACATACTAAGTGTCATAGAACAGTTTCCCTTGACTAGAAAATGCAGCCCAGGGCTGCATTTAAAAAGATGAGGTTACATATTTTGAATCTCTACGAGCTTACATCATCATTTACAGACAAGGTAATTTAGTTTCAAAAATTTTATGGAAATTAAAATTTAGTCCAGGTGTTTTCTGTTCCTTTAGGAACCTTTATGCTCATTTTCACTGAAAATCAGTTTAAGCAAGTCCCTGATTTGAGAGCTCCAGCACTTTAATCTGTGAAGAACTCATTCAGATAGTCCATCCAGGAAAGAAAAGCAATAATCACATCTGGAGGCAAACAAAGCAAAAATCACTGTGCTGGCAACCAGCCAAGACAGTAGGGGACAAGTGTAAAAATATTACTGAAATGGCAGAACAATATTCTAACCACATGCTGTTAACAAGACAAAACAAGGTTGAACATTATTTCTATTGTCACAGATCACTGCATATGAGAAGGAAAGAAGAGTGGGGACTTGCAAACTGAGGGTCAAATTCAGCTGTGGAATAACAGGGAGAAAGACCTTTGAGGGACGACAGGAAAGTAGGACATCACATCAAAACCACACTTAACCCACAGTTGGGAAGGGTTAAGTATTCAGAAGTTGGTATTTCTAATAAATGCTTTAGTATTATTTTCCTGATTTAAAATGCAACCACACAATTTCAAAGTAAATGAGGCTGGAATGGTAGAGGGCACTTGGAATGCTACACACACCGGTGACGGTTTAGTTTGTCATCAAAAAGCAAATATAACTGCATGAGATGAATGCTAAAGCACTTCATTATGTAAAGATTTACATGATGCATAAAATTATTATCAACTAATGTTTAAATATATGCAAGACATTCCAGTCGAGCTCAAGGATCCATTATATTCGACATTGCTCAGGACTGAAAAGAGTAACCTATGCCAAAAAAGTCAGTTTTAAGAAATACTTTTTAAAAAATAATGATTAGATCATCACACAGGTGAATTCCCCAATGATGACCTTGCAATCTGCAACATCAAATGCAATCTGACATTATATCCATCACTGACCTCATTAAAAAAAAGTCCCTATGGTTGCAGTTGGACAGAAAAATGCTGACTTTCTGAAAGGGACAAAACCTCATGTACATGACACACAAGACAACCAAGAAGTGATAAACTACTTCCAAATGCTGGGTGACAATGTATTATAGGTCTTGTAAGACTCATCTCCATGCTTCAAGCCTGATAAAATGAAGCTGATTTTTTGCTTAGAACCTGTATATGAGGTTCCAAACTATTTCAGATGCAAACACTAACCACAGCGAACGGAAATCAGTAGTCTGATGAGCTTTCCACTCAGAGATGGAATTCTGAGAGAATTTATGACTGACACCAGCAGTAATAAACTGGCATTGCAACTAAATACTGAAATTATCGTTCAAGACCAGCCACTGTTTCTTTTGATTCCTGCGAAAGACAAGTGAGCTATGAATTCAAATTCATCAGAAACAGGTAACTTTGATATAATGTTAAAGAGAAAGGGAGCTTTCTGTAAATGCCAAGAAAACGATTAGGCAACATACAATGTCAGAAAGTATATGGAGACTTGAAATATTATCGTATGAAATTCATTCACTATCAGAATGGCTCATTTCCATCATAGAGCGAATGTCAGGTGATGTACAGGCAGATCTGTGGAAACAGGCGGTTCTGGTTGTGCTTCGAGTCAGCGGGATGCGAGCCAGTTCCAGGCAGTTGTGCCAGCTTGGTCTCAGGGCCATGGAGGGGAAGCCTGTCTATCATTTCCAGATTGGTGCTTGCGTAGGCAGCAGCTTGGGCGGTGGGGAGAGCACACACCAGGCTACCTACACTCTACATGTGCCCATTTTGATACATTCTGAGATGACCAACAGACACTCTCCTACAGGTGTACTCCACCCGAGAAAGAAACTGATGACAGCACATTTGTGGGTTAAGGTGATAAACCTTAGGATGAGATGCCCAGGTTCAGAGCAGAGGAAAGGGCAGACTCACAGACAGCATTAAACAACAAACACACACAAGTGCCAGGCCTCCAGATACTGTTGCTGCCTCCTGATAGAATCATAGAATGGTTTGGGATGGAAAGGACCTTAAAGATCATCTAGTTCCAACCCGTTGCCATGGGCAGGGACACCTTCCACTAGACCAGGTTGCTCAAAGCCTCATCCAGCCTGGCCTTGAAGACATCCAGGGATGGGGCATCCACAGCTTCTCTGGGCAACCTGTCCCAGTGCCTCACCACCCTCTCTGTGAAGAATTGCTTCCTTATATCTAATCTAAACCTCCCTGTTTTCAATTTGTACCCATTACCCCTTGTCCTATCACTACAGGCCCTTGTAAAAAGTCCTCTCCCAGTACCCTTGTAGGCCCCCTTCAGATACTGGAAAGCTGCAATGAGGTCTCCTTGGAGCCTCCTCTTCTCCAGGCTGAACAAGATGTCACAAGACAGAATTAAAAATCAGTTAGCATAAATGATCCGAATTGGAAGATGAATTTTGTGCCATTGCTTTACCACCTAAATCCTCAGAACTACTCAGATGATACTAGTTTCCTGAAAAGAATCTTTCACTAAAGGTTTGTGCACACTTTGCTATTTCTTGCCTGGGCCAATAATCTGTTTGGAAATTATTCCGTCTGTGAAGCAAGAAAGCGCTGCTACATGGCAGCTTTCAGTTTGGTGACCCCCTTGATCTCGATACCAGACTTTGAACAATAGCACACAATACAGAAAGTGAATAGATTTTTCTCTTTGCTTAGCATAGAAGGCATATGTTGATACCAGAGGGCGAACGGTCACTGTAAAGCAGATCCCCCTTTGCTATAAATCCCATAAATCTAGTTTCTGTAGAAGGAAACCACTGTACAACATGCTCTTTGGAGTAGGTCTAAGAGGAAGAGAGGGAAGATTCAGAAACAAATCAGAAAGCCAGGGGGGAAAAAAAAAAAGCTTAAGAAGTTTGATGAAACAGGATGAAAGCCCGATTGATGAGACGCATTACTTCTATTCCTGTCAGCTTAAAGAAATTTGCTGAAGCACAAAGTACATATAGTTGGCAAAGGAAGCATGCAGTTAACTGCCTGATGAGAAAGGGAGGCAGAGCACTCATCCTTTCTTCTGTTAGCCAATAGTCAGCAGTGGTGAGACTTATTTAATCTCGTATTTTCTCTGAAAGCAGATAAAATTGAATCGAATTCGGTTCTGTGCTGCTACCCTGCACTTTGGGGGTACCAACAGGGTACCGTCACTGCTCGGGACAGCTAACTTTCTGCGCTCGCGCTGGAGGGCGACTCTCCCTAAGGTCCTTACGGCTTTCCAGCAAGCGGGAGAGAAGACGCAATTGCTCTGAATTGGCGTGTGTGTGTGTTCCCGATCTCAGTTGCACCAGCGCAAGAGAGCTGTATAAAGGAGACCATGCAAATTCTCCTCTAAATATCAACCTTCTCCCAACCATTTCCATTCCTGCCTTCCCTCTCTGGACTGCATGAGCGCTATGAGCATATTCTTTTTCATGTCCCCTAAAACCAAAACACTGCCTTAAAATGTTTTCATTACCAACACCCTCTTAAAAGATTATTTTGGCAATCCATTTTGCTTTTCCAATACTTTGTCCCTTCCTAATTCCGTCATATTCCCCTTCCCCTACCACAGCTTTATGAGTCTCCTCACACTCACTTCTAATTCTTTGTCTCACAGCCAGTGTCTGTCCATGATGTAGAGGATAAGGGATTATTCACCAGAGAGCAGGGCCCCCCACCCATGCTCTTCAGAGCAAGCTAAGAAACTGCTCTCCCTTAACACTTGGTCAGAGTTTAGAGTGAAAAATAAAAACTCCTTATAAAATGAAAGAACTGTTTAGAAAAATGTAATACGGATGGCTGAGTAGAAAGCACATTTTCTTGTTTGCAGGCTTTATTTACTTGTTTATTTATTTTAACCCTGCTGGGGATGAAACTCGCACACACGAGGCGTTCCTCACACTGGGGAAGCTCAGCAAAGCAGACGCTAGCGCCAGTTCTATCACTGCTGATAACAGCAGGAAGCTGGTATGCCTGTTTTCTCGTCTAAGCAGCACACCCAGAACCCGACTGATGGCTCTGCCACGAGCCTGTGCACCTCCAGCCTGGAGGCACGAGCCTGTTGGGCCGCAGAGCTTGGAGAGTACTCCAGAGCTGGGGATCTGGGTATGTCTCAAAGCCAGGCAATTCTGGTTTGGGGAACACCCACCCTCCATCACTGGAAGCCACTGCTGAGGAGCATTCAACAAGATGAGGAGCCCAGCAGGCTCGAGTCATCTACCTTCTGCCCCCATCTTACCCACAAATATCCCTGAGAATAGGCAGGCACCGATCTTCCCTCACCGAGATGCTGTGCAACAGGAGGAATCTGTGCCTACTCTTCCCCCCACTTTGTATGTCTAGAATAGCCCTCTGGGTCTTTCACCTGGTAGAATGAATATCTGACCACGCTGCCAACATTTGAGTAAGTTCATCAATCAAAAAATAAACCTGGTTACAGACTCAGCTATACTTGCCCATAATGCCAAACTAATTAGATTCTCGACAGAAATTCACCATATTCTATCACTTTGCTTGGCTTTCAATACCTGGTTCTGATGTTATGCCAGTTTTGCACTGGCACAACTAGTTTGACTTCAGCAGAGCTAATGCTGATTTGTAGCAGCAGGCCATCAGAATAAGGCTCTTATTTTTCCCTGGTGATGTGTCCCCAGGGAAAGCTTGTCCATCTCCAGCAGCTGTTGCTTTGCTATATCTGTCTAACTTTCTTTTTTAATGTCCGTTTTTTCAAGTTTTTTTAAATGTCAATCAGTGTGAGGTAACATCATTCAGTTTTCCCTCTTGCAATCAAGTTTCGGCAATCACAGCCAGATGTTGTTTTCATTACAACCCCAACCCCTTTTTCAATAAAGTTTCAATGTTTAAGTATCAAAAGCACTCT
>NW_010269989.1:25324-111276 GCF_000690775.1 Eurypyga helias
TGCTTTCATAATCTATTTCCCCCTGACATCCTGTCTGTCTACAAATATGGCATGTTTGATCACCCCTGAATGTTTGCCTTTGTGTTCTTTTCACTTTCTTTTCCTGTTTCTTCTGCAGAGTGTACTTTATCCTCAAAACCAGGTCAGTCCAAAATACTACAATACATTTCTCTGTCTAAAGATATTTAGAGATCATTAGATAGCAGGTGGGGGAGGGCAGACGGAGGCAGATGAAAATTTATCGATTTCAGGATCTGAACTTTAAAGAACTGCTTGATCCTTTTCTTTCAGAATTCTGCACATATTGAGAAGAGATATAGTTGATATATTCAGTATTATACGCTGTGTCTACAGGGATAAGTTCCCTCACAACCCAACCCGCATTTCATTTTTAGGTTATAAAATATAGACAGTTTGGAATCTAAGGAAATGTTTCTATAAGGGGTGGGGGGAAAAAAAAAGTACTTTAAACAAAATCACCACCTCCACATTGGTCCATTGCTCAGGGGCTCTTTCTTATGTAGCTACGTAGTTGTGCTAACAAGAGGATATAATCTTACTTATGGAGGAGAGTAAGAGCAGAAGGTCAAATTCCTTTCTGCAGAATGAGGGGTTTCACACGTACAGCCAAGGTGTGAGGAATTCAAGCAATCCTAGAGCAGGCATGGCAAGCAGGTAAGCAAAACAGAACTTATCTGAATGGTTCCATGAACTATGTAGTCATTTCTGTCCTGAGTGCAGGCCAGGTTTGCTCTCACCAGTTCTGAAGCAAGGAAAGAAGGAGCCAGGGCCAAGCATTTACCATTGTATATTTGCCAACCTACAGCAACTGAATAATGACTGAAGGAGCCACACGGCTCTTAGAAATGTAGGTTAGCCTAATGTGCGTCAGATACAAGAATGATGTTTCAGAGCTAATCCTGTATTCAATTTGATTGCAAGATTCATTCCCAAATGGTGCTATATATGAGCAGATCTTCATCATATGATATTTCCTCCCTGCAGAATACAGGGATTCCTATTTAGGCTCCAATCTTGCAATCCAACCAACAGTGCCAGTTCTTATGTCCAAGAGGACAGACACCTAGTTCCGATGAATTAATGACACGTGCTACGTCCGTATAGATACGATTGAAGGACTGGACTTGTTCTGAAGGAAATTTATATTCCTTAAAAATAAACTTGAAAAGGATTGAGAATTAGACTCGACTCAGCACTGGGTTCACTCTAGTGGTTTGAAGAATCTGGCATAGGAAATGAGACAATGAAGGTATTTGTCATCAAGGGCCTCATCATTACCTGTGCTGTGCCAACTGCTGAAAGGAATGGAAGGTGGTGTAACAGAAAATCTAAAGAAATATCAGGCAAGTGTGGAATTACCTGGTATATATCAAAGATTTTTTTTCTAATCTTTTACTGCAGAAAGAAAACCTCCAACTTGTTAAATTAAAACACAGCTCATGAGCACATCAGTGAACATGATGGAACTGCTTAGTAAATTACTCAAGTCTCCTTTTAAAAATTCCATTTCCATTTCAACTTCTGCAGTTTCTTTGCTAAGAGCAATGACATTTAACAAGATTCTTTAGATCACTTCTGTAATGCAATGTTCTAATTACAGTAAACGCTCTCTGTACTTTACCAGTAGCTCTATAAAATTGATTTGATTTTTCTTTTCATTAGCAAAGGAAACAAAAAATTAAAGCCATGGTTACAGACAGGTGGGAAAACAGAGTTGCATTATGCTTAGGAACTGCTATGAAGAGAAAAGAAGAGTAGAAGAGAGAGGCCCAAACAAATCAAGTATTTGTTGTTAGCATAATGGAAACAAATGTATAACCCACTTATAATAAATTTTGGATACATATATTAATATACATCAGAGCTTTCAGGGAAAAAAATGGTGCTTAATTACAGCTATTTGGTGCTGACTACTCACATTTTTATACAAAGATTTCATTCATATATCCAAAGATGTCCAGAGTTGTCACAAGTTTACCTGATGTTTACATCTGAGACTTACACCATGTATTTTTATTTCTGATGGCACTGAAGATGCAGCCAGGAAAGTCCTATTGGCCACAGATCCGAGGAGAGTCAGAAGGGTAAGTTAGCCCAGCTAAGTGCAGAAATAATTTATGACGTCTAATTTTAGTTCTGTTTTGTTGTTGGGGTGTGGCAAATGAGCTGGCTGCTGAAAGCTCCCCAAAGACAAAGAGAAATCTCGTGTTGGAGCAATCCAGCAGCAGAGATGTGAAGCACAGAATGTGACTGAGGTGACATCAGTGCCACTGGGGCAGCAAACCTCCTTAAGAACATCAGCGTGTGGCACGATGCAAGGCACCAAAATACTGTTTGAGCTCAGCCGCCAAAGCAGAACTCCCTTCCCAGCCCACCCTCCTGAAGCTGGACTACAGCACTGGGATCCAGGGTGAGCCTCCACTGCTAAACATGAGGAGAGGAGGGAGCTCTTGCTCCTTAGTCAGCAAGAACACGCTTGCTTCCCCATTTTTCTCCCCAACAACACTGCAGCAAGTAATCCTGCCAGCAGGAAGGGTATCTCAAAGGGCTTTTCACCCTCTCCATCCTATGCAGGAACATAAGAGTAAGGCAAGGCTGCAGGGATTCAGGCATACAGCTTTTTAAGATGAAACCCTTTGGAGGCTGCTGCTGTACTTTCTCTGGAGCTCTATTCCTCTCGCCATAGAGAGAAGATAAATATGAGCTCATTTCCTATTGAAGCACACAAAATGTAAAATAAATATTGCCATATATGCAGAGGATTTCATTTCCTGTAACAGCACCCAAACACCCTTACCAATGTTTACCTCACTACACCAACTCAATTTTATTCTTGATTAATGGAGTCGGGTCATCAATTTTACAGGATATTCTCTCAATGAGCTGTCAGATATATGCCAAGCTATTTCAGGTGGTGTTACGGAGCTATTTGCTGGCCTGCCGAAGCTGCAGTCCATAAAACACAAGTGTATGGGAACTAGTTCAGCATGGGGCTCCCTACCCAAATATAGACTGCACCGAACCAAAAGCATTGGGGTATTTGATTAAATATCACATTTCCATGAGCTATTTTATCCAGTACTGATGATGTTGAGACAAAGATCACCACAGTAACTTTTGCCTACGTTCTCATCCCGCACACACACAGCCCCAGTTTTACCCTGCGCCATTTGTCAGGATGGTTGTTGTCACCTGTTGGCTGGCTTCACTGTCCAGAGGGCTCTGCCTGCCCTCCCACAGCAGCCCCCACACCTCCTCATCTCCCCTCCAAAGGCACAGGACTGAAATGGCCCCGCAGAGCTGGGAGGGAACGGGATCTGCTGCTCGCGCAATTAACGTCTTCGAGAGCCATCGGCCTCGCACTAAGTGCCCTTACCCCTAGCTCTGCTCCCTCGTCCTGTTAAAAGATCAAAGGTGAGGGAGCAAGAAAAGGCTTTTGCTGGATCTTGAGGTGAAATAGCAGGCCACAGACCTGCAACACTGGTGCTCTTATCTTCTGTAATCATTCAGCTACTTTGCACCTGCCCTGCCCTTCTCTAAAATCAAGGAATGTAAAGGAGTGCATTTGGCCCTGAGCTATTACTTTCCTTTAATTCCTTTCCCAAAGAAAATTCGCTTCAACCTTTTGATATGAATATATTTTTTTTTAAAGAATAGATGATATTAGCTGCCTCCTGCAGATAAGACTTCAGAGTTTTAAAGCTCCCTGTTTTCATTCCAATACTTTGATTAAAGGTTTCAAGAGCTTCATTTTGGTCATTTTAACTTCTTTTCTCGGGAAAGCGGTAAAGGCTACAGTGAAAATAAAAAAGCAGAAAAAGAGTCCTGAAACAGACCTTCCATTACACTTTTCTGTGTTGTATAGAATAAAATTTCAGCCTCCAGAAAGGGATGGGATGGTAGCACACCAGACAACCCACATTCCTCCTGTTTGAGTCCTGAGACATAGCCGGAGCACCAGAAGATACCGGTCAGTTGAAATCACTGGAACTGCACTGGTTCAAATCAGGCCAAGAAGTGGGGGACCCATATAGAAGCTTTTGTCAGACTTGAACTGTTGGTAGGACAATGACAAAATCCCCAAAACTCAAAAAAAAAAAACCCACCACAAAAAAAACCCACCGCAAACCACACACCAAAACACACAAACCTCAAAAACATGGAAAAACCTCCAAAACACCCCACAAGAAAGAGCTGTCACATTCTGTGAGGATAAATTCAGCACCTTGTCAGGGCAGGGAGAGGAATTGTCAGGTTACTGGGTAAGGTGCTGGGATATGCAAAGACAGTGCAGTGTGTCCAGCTCCACACTGCCTGCATAGGAACAAAAGATACCTCAAAGCACGCAAAAAATTGTCCAATTTCGCTGTAAACCTACAGAGCCTGACTGACAGTGTTTCAGGTATGTAGCTTTTTTGATTCTGTTCATAGGATTAAGGGTTGGGTGGGACCTCCTAATTTCATTTTATATGGCTGCCCTGATTTCTGTGGTATTAGACTCATTTCTGATAATAGTCTACTGCATTTTGCATGTATAGGAGTACATGCAAGAAAGCTTGTCCTTAGCAATGCTGTTTTTAGCAAAGTCTGCCTTCCCACCCCAACATAAAAACATATCTTAACAAAAATTGCCATAGAGGAAGAAAGCACATTAGAATGAAATTGTTTTTAGAAAGCATCTCTTGGAAAGATTTTGCTTAAAGTAACTTAAATTGATCTCTAAGTATTATTTCACAGCTTGCCAATAATAGCAAATATAACGTTTCCCGAGTAATGTTGCATCTGGACACAGAGTTGAAATGTTTTTGTTTGAATTGGATTTAGAGTCAATAACAGCTATTACTTAGTTGTGATGTGAATGTGGTTTTCTTTTCCCCATCCCAATGTTTGCTCCTTGCAATAAGAAACAGCTCATCACTTCGTTTCACATCAAGTAAATATATAAATAACCTCTGTCCCCCAAGTGAAAACCCACTGTGAAAATTCAAAGTTTTGATGCATTTTTAAAATTCCATAAAGGTTTTTCAGACCTGAATTTTAAAGAAATTGCTTTTTGAGAAATCCAAATGCCACTGTTATGCAAAACAAACACATCTTTTGAAATGCCTATTGTATGTAACTTTTTCTGTAACTTCCATCAGTACTTTTTCTTTAACTTTTCTTTACCTCACGACACGTATTTGACAACTTAAAAGGGTTCAAAAGATGCTGTTTCCTTCCACAGCAAACAAGTTTGCTATCTAATGGATGTTTCCTTCCACAGCAAACAAGTTTGCTATCTAATGGATGGCAAGATACCCACTACGAATTCATATCCATTATATACAGGAAACCAGAGTGCTTGTATTTAACCTGAAAATCCTCTTTAATCACCACCATCCCGAAAGTCCCTGAAGAAGTGTCCCTTCATGTGGGAAATGAGAAACACATGGACAGTAGCTTTCTGGTGCAGCTGCTGTGATTCACTATTCCCACACATAACCGCGGTTCCCTTGGCCCAGAGTAGCTCCCGCATTAATACGCAACTTCTCTCTCCCAAGAAAACAGTCATGCTACTACAGTAATAACTGCAGTCCATGGGGCTGCTGAGGTCTACCGCTTCTTTCCAAACACAGAGTGAAGGCAGAAAATACAGCAAGAGTAAAACTGAAAACAAAACACGAATGAGCCAAAGAAGGGAGATAAAATTAGTTTGGGGAACGTTTCCATTTAAGCTAGTATGGTACATAGCAGACACTTTCTTTTGCTCTCTTCCCACCCCTGCCTATGGCCCTTCCAAAATGTTTTAATTTCAGGTCCACTGTTTATGTGTTTTATATCATTTGCATGATATTGAAACTAAGCCTTTCATTATATTCTGACTACTGTCACCAGCAGCTATATTACTCACTGTTTGTGATGTTTCATATGTGTAATCATTTTTTTTTACCTCTTTGGTTGTTTTTTTCCCCTCCTGATTCACAATAAGAGGCATGAGATTTCTTAGGTTAGCAGGGAAAACAGAATCCATCAGAGCAGAAGGAAGAGGTTACAGAGGCAAAGCTGCCACTTTAAGCTTGAAAAATTATAGTTGGGGCTAACTTTCTTTTGTTAGTGTAACACTGTATTCAATGTTCAGCTGAGACTTTACATTGGCTTAGCAATAAATACTCCTCATTTACATTTTTATGATGCAAAAGCCATACGATCATCAGAAGGTTTTGTTTTTTATCCTGGTAACTTCATAAGGGACTTTATTTTTCCCCTTTAACTGTCCTCTCTTCACTTTCACTTAACACTTTCATTGCTAGAATTCTCCTGGATGTTTGGTTTAAACATGCATCTTATATAATAAGCCTTAATATCTATTTATTTGATTGTTACCTGTTATGTGGAACACTGTTTCCAGACTATATTCAGATATTCCAAGGCCTGCACATTTCAGTTTTAGGGTATAGATATGGATCCCTTCCAGTCTGTTCACTTAAGGCCCAACCAACCAACCCACCCCACACAAACACAACTATGTAAAGACTTATTTTTTTCTTGGTGGTTTTGTTGGTTTGGGTTTTTTAATTCACAGAAGTCTGTAAAACTATACCCTAGATACAAGGCAGAGAGTTATCATCTTTTGATCCCTGCACCACAAAAACCCAAAAAACCCCCAAAACAACAACAACAAAAAACACACCACAAAAAAACCCCACCTCACAGTCTTCAAACTTACTCATGTACCCCAAATTTTCCTTCTCCCTTCTCAGTAGCAGTTGGGACAGACCCCGTCGGTTTAACACCTAGATCTCACACACCTCTAACCTTGCAGATGTGCTTTTCTACAGCTCAAACCACTATTCTTCATGAAGACTTCAAGAACTGCTACCACTGAAGACCTGGCAAAATAGCTGCTCTGATCTGCCCACGGATGCCCTCTCTGCACCGCATCATTTTGCTCTTCACTTGTAGTTTGTTTCTCAGGTTGGAGTTTAGTCAGAAGTCTGCCAAGGGATATTCATCCCCTGATGTTCTTCGAGAAAACCGGCAGCATTTTCATTCCCATCAGAACCGGTCACTTAGTTGATTATGCTGCATAATGAGTGATAGATCGAGCCACACATTATAACTCGCATTCCCCACTGACTCAACATCAAGTCTTTCAGTCTCTTTTCAAAGCTGACAGAAAAAACAACCCTAAAAGCTCCACTCCATCAAAGGTTCCTTTAGGCCAAGATGAAAAGCAGATTCACATTTATCAATCCTTGAACAAGAAAACTATCAATCACTGGAAACACTTAATGCAAAACACTGAAGAATGTTTGCTAAAGGCCAACAGTACTGAGCACGGACTTACTCGGGAATACAGGGTAAAGTCAAACACTGATTGTCTCTGCAGATATACACAACCTACACATGACACAAAGACACACTGCCCTTTGCCTAAACAAATCAAGATCTATAAATCATGCTGACACTCGCCACAGTTTAACTCTCTCACCTGAGAAATTACAGCATTCTTGCTGTTTATGACTTGCAGGGGTACAGTGGAATAGAGTTTGTCCTTGTGAAATTTAACTGTTTCCAGGGTACTTTCAGGGGTTTGGCAATATCAGCGAGTCTAACCACGTTGCTGTAAGTAAGGAGCGATGACATACTGTTGCGTGGTATGCAGTGTAATTGTTATTGCTGGAACAGAGTACTTGCAATTTTTGCCTCGCCAGCCAGCCAAGGCAGATCTAAGACTGCCTGTTTACACACAGCAACATATTTCTCTAGAAGAGTTTGCCATATTAACTTTCGCTAGCCAGTTTTAATGTGACCAATTTGTACTGAAAAATGGATTAGCAATATAAGGCAATTACTTAGCACTGCATGTGTGCAAGTAAAACAACTTTTCCAGGAAGAGAATAGAGTCAGTCACCTCTAACAAGGCCTGTGCACATAACCCAATCTCGTTTGTTCTGTGGGGTTCCTAAGATGTATATTATAATGATCTCAAATTTTGGATTTCAGTTATTTCCTACATTCAATGGAACTGGCTTTTTATTGAGTACACTGATCTCTCTGAACAGGAAACACAATATATTGCCAAAACTAAGGTCCACAGACAATTAACATGAACTGCATTTACTCGGTAAGTCATGTACTTCAGTCTCTGCAGTGCCATGGAAGTCTTTGAAATGTGTCCTAAGCAACTACAACAGCATTTCAAAGACCCCCTCAAATTCCCACAAATTTAGACATAGTGATACCGAGCAATTGACAATCTCCAAGAGACATCCTGTAAAACCCAATTTTTGGACAACTTCATTAAAAGAGGGAAAGATCAGAAATGGTAGTACTGTGAAATCAATTTATTCAGCCCCACGGAACACTAGCAGAGTAACAGACAGATTTCTTTAAGGTTGGTGGGTTGCAACTGACTGACTTCAGTACCTGGGAAGGCATATGCAAACTCTGGGTGTAGCTGTTCCTATTTTTCTGTGACTTTCCCTTGTATCTAACAAGTACCATGACAGCTTTTCTCCTGGTTGGTGGAGCATGTAAAACTCAATGACCACTTTCATTCCATTAACTTTGGTCAAAATGGGCTAAGAGTTATTTGGTACAGAACAATAAAAACAGACTTGCTTGTATAAGTCTAAACCTGATCCAAATGCCACTGCAATTTCTGAAAGAATTCCAAAGGTTAGATTCCCAAAATGTTAACATACATATGAATAGTGACATATATGTGACTGTTTGCAAGCTATTCAGAGCTTTCTCAACAAATCATTGAAGCACAAAATTTTTTCCTTCATATCCAGGTGCTCTCCGACCAGGCAGAAGAGTCTGCTCTGAGCCATTGATGGTTTGGATCAATCCATCTCAGCAGATTGGGTTGGAGCAGTCTAGGATACAGATAGGGCTGTTCTAACCTACGCCAACTAGCTCTCATCTGAATGTACGGCCAGCTAGCTGAAGACCATAACTACCCCCGATTACATTCCTATCATGGCTTGAAATGGATGTGCTGGTGTAACATCCAAAGAGGTGATCCCTTTGGCTGCTGGGAAAATACAAGAGCTCTCTTATCCCCACTCACTGCAAGATCAGTAGAAACAGAACTGACCAAAAAAAACATAAACAAAATAAATTGATTTTGGGGCATGCACCCACCAACATTTATGTTGATTTTTCCCCTGCATGTGAACCATACACACACGAAATAAAAAGCAAAGCACAGCTCTCATTCTAGTACTGCACTGTTGGACCCGCTCTCAATTGCAATTTATTCATTCCAAATGAGTGATGAGCATATCTCAAATGCAGCCACGTGGCAACACAGTTTAAAAAGAGAAGCCGATAGTCAGAATGTGAGGAATTCGCTTAGTAAAGCGAGAGCAGCTGCACTCTTCGGTCTAAAACTAAAGCAAAGCGAACCTGCGTTACAATTGTTGGATACCTCTAAGTGTCTAGTAGAGTCTTACAACAAATGTTTTTGTAGCAGAACTTTCAACCAAGTCCAAATGGGGAAATGCTGGACCTCTCATAGACATATCCACTCTTGTGACACTTCCTGCCTTACGTTTGGAAGAGACGAGACTGACAGGCATCTAGAATGACTAAAACTAAATATTTGATGATTTATGTAAATAGAGAGAAGCAGAGAGAGGAAAGTGCCACAAAGCGGTCACTTGAATCACTTTAATTTTCCTCATTATTCCCTCCCAACTAGGCCAACAAAACTGCCAAAGGGAATGCCTAGCAGAAGCGTTTGAAACATCAGCTCGCTGGTGACCTATATATCCTTATGTACTTATTTGCTCAACTCATGTCAATCACTGCAGCTTCTTTAAAATCAGTGCTGCAGTGTTCAGCATCTGTCCCCAGGATTTCAGATTGTTTTTTTCTTCCTCTTTTGGCCAGAGCCAGTAGCACCCATTTCATTCATTACGGTGTGAGAGCAGCTTCAGGTGAGTAAGAGTTACAGTGACAGTCACCCATCACAACCAAAGCTATTTATTACCTGCTGCATTGTGCAAATATGAGTGGGATCCAGGGTATATCAAAGTAACCAAGGAGATTTTTCTTAGGCTTCAGCAGGGTGTCATACATAAAACAGCTTCATGTGCTAAAGCTGTGCAGTGAGAGAGTGAGGTCAAAACAGGGAGAGAAAGGCAGAAAACAAGTTTACAAACCCTGAGGCTACTGAGGGGCAGACACACAATCACCTTGTACAAATGGCTCATCTAAAAACACAGATTCAGTTTGTCTTATGTTTGATAAGGCGTAGAAGGAGAAAATTTGAATCTGTCAAAAGTACCTGGCCTTTGAGGTAGAAGATAAGGAAACATCCGCAAGAGAAACAGCAAAAATCTTCATGCTTTTGAGCATGATCATCATTAGGTGCTCTGCAATTTCCATTGCTGTTTGATGAATCCATACATTTGTCCGTTTTATCAATCATAGAAGAAATGATCAAGGGGAATCCCTCAGGAATATTGCATTTCATGATGCCAGCGTTCTATTATCATTGCATTTCCTGAGTGACCCCTCACTAAGCTTACGCGTTACACGGCTACCTCTGTTCAGATGATTTCCCCCACGCAGGGCTCCAGCGTGCACCTCCATGGCCATGGTTCACACGCCTCAAGTCTAAGCTATCAGTAAAATATCAGAATTTAAATTAATTTCCATAACTGTTTAATGAAATAATTGAAACCTATGCATATATATGATCAAAACATGACAAGAACCTCACGTAAGCATCCTATTGGCCCTCAAATAATCATTTTATGCAATGCAGGAATTAATCACAAACGAGAGCTCGTTATGGTAGACCTGGTCTGCCAGGTCGTCTCATACAACAGGTCCTGAAAATTCAGGATGCTTGGACAGCACAGCATTAGAGAAGAGGTCAACGGCTTTGGATGACGTGACTGCTTAAGGCTGGCTTCCATTGTTGTCTTGACAGTAACTGCACAGAAATGTCTCATTGCTCTTAATTTCCTCTTCAACCCAGGTTAAGGTCTAAAAAACAGAGACAAGTGGTCCAGAATCTACTGCTTTTACTGCCTAGAAAGGCCCTGCAGACAAACTTCCCCTACCTGCCTTCCAGCCATCTTTATCTGCAATAGCAGTCTCCAGCAGGGCTGCTTCTTGGAAGCCCAGTGCTCCAAACGAGGGGGCAGCTTCACAGGGAGGCACTAAGCTTGTCTCACCAAGAGCTCAGTAGGAATTTCCACAGCACCATATCAAGGCACTTGACTGCAGCATCGAGGACAAAGGCTATTATTACCTGATTTATTAGTTCATAAAGCTTTGAGAACATTTCAGGTGCTAGGTTAGTTTTAAATGGTAGCTACATTTTTTTGCTGCTCCTCTGTTGTCTCCATTTCACTATAAGAAACTAAATCGAAGCAATATTTACGAACGCTACCTGTTCATCAGCAATAGAATAAGAACCATAGACTTGATTTAAAAGGACATTTTTCTCTAGGAAGCTAAAGAGTTATCAGAAAGTGTTTCTTCCTTACAGCTCTGATGGCCTGGGAATGAGGATAGTCTTTTACCCATACCTTCTTCATTTACATCTCTGAGGCACGTAAAAAATACCTAGTTTAGGGTTGGGGGTTTTTTCCCCTTCTTTCCCTGCTGACTGATTTACAACCCTTTTTTCAACTTTGTGAAATCTTAATTTCTGGCAGTTTTCACAAGCTGCACTTAAGAGTCGTTCTATCCATACAGTGACTTCATCTCAGAACAGCCAAGATAAACAATTCTAGCCATTTCATAGCATTTCATGTATCACTTGATAATTTCCAGATTTTCCTATATTTCTTATGAATCTAGTAACGTTGTAGCAATCTGCTGTTGTTTCATCCAACGCCTGTAATGACATGTTCTCCAATTTAGATTTTTCCAATTTATATTGGAGCTGCAATGCCTCTGATTACACACGACTAAAAGCACTCCTGAACTGGCAAAATTTAAAATCTACTCCACCCCCAAGTTAGTGCAAAGAAAAAGGCTTCAAATAACATCATTTACTGAACCATTAATTAGTATTCTACTTCACTGACCTTTTCAGAATGTGTAAGACCAATGGAAATAGAGGCTTCCTGAAAAATGAAAGACCAAAACATCTACTTTATTATGCCACTGGTGCGTAACTACTCTCTCTTATTAATGTACGCACTGAAAAAGAAGTGGGACAATTGTGTTCCATAAAGCTAGGTCAAACAGGTAAGTTTATGCAATGTCAGCAACACTAACTATTTTTTCTAATGTCAAAGGTCAGTGTTTTCAGATGATGAGAATTACCCTTTACCCAATACTTGAGAAGAAAAAGTTATGGTAAAATAATGTTCTGTTACACAGCCACGGTCTAAAAATCTGGGACTTAGACAGTTTGAGAACAGCTGTTACCAGCTAAGTAGTACAAAAAAATCCAACCGATACCGAGTACATTAGCGTAATTTATGCATTCATAAAACTGATAGACACATTTCTGAAAATCTTTAAAGCAGAAGTAATAATGGAGCTAGTCAGCAATTTACCACTAGCAATTAATCATTCTCACAATATTCACAACATTCAGTTTTGTTCTTGTTATTCGAGGAAGTAATGATTAATTGATAAAAGTTTAGCAAGTGCACTAATAGCAGGTGCTCCTAATTGCAAACTCTCAGGAATAATTTGGTCTGAGCTACTTTATGCTAATTTGTACAACATTAGTCATAACAGTCTGTAATTTCACTTTTAGAACAACTTTTTCCTATAGTCACTATAATCTAATTAAGAATTTTAACTAGTTATTTGTATGGAGAACACTGCTGAATTGTAAATGTGAGAACCTGATTACCATAAAAGATTACAAGAAGAGATCCTTAAAAATATGCCCCCACCAATTAAAAGCCTTAGCTAATTAGTTTCAGAGATAGCTCTATTTTTAAGTACTTTGAATGATAATGTTTACCCTAATCTCATATAGTTTGAAACCCAATCCCATTGTTCCTATCACCCATCGTTTCTAAAGTTTCCTTTTAACAGCAAGTACTTCTCTCAGAGGCTGAACAAAATCGGTGGAAAAGCTGTATTCAGCTACCTGCTGTACATTTCTGTAGTTACTGTGCACCCAGAAGGCTCAATTGAGGCAAATGAACTCAAGCTACTGGGCAAGCAACTGTTTGCAAACAACTAGACAAACATGCGCTTACTTACAACAGCCAAAGAATTAACAATGGAATGGTTTTATTCAGTTAGTCTTTGGGCAAGTCAGCTATATCAGCTCCTGTTCTTTAAAAAAAAAAAAAAAAGAAAGAAAAAAAAGGCTTTACTCCCAAATTATTGCACAAACCATTTAATATTGTATTTTTCACGCAAACTGTGGTACATGCCAGGAATTGCTACGTTTTCATATGTACCTTCCGAGAGGTATCTGAAGCCAGGCACCAATAGCTCTGAGGTCCATATGTACGTATAGAAAATATGTCGGGAATTCACCCCAGCTCCTCCCTCTCTCTCTAAACCACCTTCCATTCCCTAGTCATCTCTCTGCCTTCCATTCCCCCTTGTTCCTGGCGTTAGGCAGGCAAAGGTCTGGTTAGGTACACGGTACTTAAAGTTAGGTAATACCAAACACAATTTGCATGCATGAAAATACATGCGAACTGCAGAAGGACACGTCACACGGACGTGAGTCACGGACTATGCAGACAGACCTCAAAGCTGTTAGAGTAGAGCAGAACAGGAACCACGGTGCTCTGTGATCCTATAGCTCCACAGGACCTGAACTTGGCTGGGGCTGAGGCCCAGTGAGGTTGGCTTCAGCACCCTGCTTGATGCCGCCCTGCACAGCCAGCGGCCCTCAAGGCAACACAACCCTGCTGGCAGTGGCGGGAGGTGCTCTTGCCTGGACTGCCTACTGGTCAGCCGTGATCTGGGAAATCCCTTGATCCTGTGGTAGTCCCTCCTGGATATGGTAACAATTCAAAAATCAAAATACTCACAGCAGCAAGTCCTTTTTTCAATGTCATTTTACAGAGACAGCTGTTCTTACAAAGAAGAAATAAGAATAGAAACAAACTCTGTATGATTCTATATGGAGCAGATAGAATTTTTGAAGGGTAAAGACCTACTTCAGTGTTTACTGGACTTGAGAAATGCTCACGTCTCTTCTATCATACTGGATGAGCTCTTATCTCCTCAAAACACGAAAATGAGTGGTCAGTCCAAACACACTTGGAAATACTTTCTGCGTATACTCAGTTTTCTTACAGAATTTCGTGTTGTGGATTATCTGGCAGCTAAAAAGCCAAGCTTGGTGAGCGGTCTCTGCATTAGTGGTTGTCCCACGGGTGTGTAAGCTGATCACACCACAGAACTGGAAGCAAGCCACAGCTAACTCCTCTCATCTCCAGCTCTTAGAGTGGAGAGGTAGGATGTGGTATTTGATTTGAAACCAGAAGCAGCTGCCAAACAGATGTTCTTGCCGAGGCATGTAAAACTTAGAGCTATACGTCTTCAACCAAAATGACAGTCCAAATCTGCTAGCTAGTAGCTAAGCCATCTTCTTTTGCAGGGCTTTGGGAAAGAGAGATGCAGTACAGACTAGGTTGCATATAACGATT
Source organism: Eurypyga helias (assembly GCF_000690775.1). Classification (NCBI taxonomy): domain Eukaryota; kingdom Metazoa; phylum Chordata; class Aves; order Eurypygiformes; family Eurypygidae; genus Eurypyga; species Eurypyga helias. The sequence continues at coordinate 39,934 of NW_010269989.1, forward strand.
GCTGAACCTTGTGACTAGGGTGGGACCTTCCTTTTGGGATGCCAAGGATCTTGCCTGTGTTTGCATTTACCCAGTCTACAATAAATAAAACTAAACCCGAGGTATTGGCAGATGACTGTAAGAAAAGATGAAAGTTACAGGCTCTAAGCTCCTCTCTGACAGAGGCCATGCCAGGTGCGCGGTATCTAGAATTTAATATCTAAAGCCAGTGTTTTAGCTAGGAGCCCAGATCTGACTTTTATAGAACACCTTAATAAATACCCTGGAGAAGAAGCACTTCAGCTTAATGCTTTTTTCCCCTGCATTATTTATCACAATAAATACCTGCACAATAGAGGTCCATTAGCATCTTTAGTAACATGGCAAGTGGGCCAGGGAAGAATGTTAAAGACTTGCTTCCCTCAGTAGCTCTTTGAATTCTCTCCCCCTTCACACGCATGCACTTCTCATACTTTACATTAAGGACTGGGTTTCAAATTCACTTGAACATAAGTCATCTATATTAATGCACTGATCCTGGGCAGAAAGATCACTCATTTTCCTGCCCAAGATCTTCCCTTCATATGGCTTGAAAATAATTATCAACTCAGCGGCTAAAAAACTGAAAGCCAGTGATTAACTTTAAATACCGAAGTAAGCTCCCGTTGCATTATTCTAAAACTTCTTATGCCATAAACATCTCCGTAGCACCCAAGTGCCTTCCGGTAGTGTATGAAGCAACCATGACTAACATCTGTCATGTGTCATTAGTACTCTACTCCCTCAAGGGGAAAAGCATTTGCAGTGAAGTGTTTTGTTTTGGTAGGAAATTAAAAGAAAAAAACTGCACACAGCTACATGTTTATCTTGGAGGAACCAAGATCAGAGAGATGTATTTTGCACTTGGAGCAGGATATGATATCTGTGAGGGTCCCAAGCTCCTTGGGGAAGTTTATAGCATGGCCTTAGACTGCCCCCTTGGGAAAGTCTACTTTCTGGCATGGGCCCTTATCTCGATAACATTCCATTGGGTCTGAAGAGAAAGCTGTCAATTATAGAGTCAGCTGCCTTTGAGCAGGCCTCAGCTTAAGCCATAGGTCTCTGAATAGAAGGGCTGAGACCTGAACCTGAATCAGTGCCACACAGTAAGATAGCATGGTGGAGATGGGCTTAACGTGCTCAGGGAGTTCATGGTGGTGAGGAAACTCCTGTGCTTTTTGGAGCAGAGACTCACAGGTCTTTATGGTGAGGTACCACTGACGTCCCCTGCAAACATGTCTCATCACAAAGGCATCTACAGAATGCTATTGTCAGACACCTGGACTCATTGCCACCTTGCTCAAGTTTAGCTTCTCCCATCTATTCTTCAACCATAAGCTAACTACGCCACGTTGTAGTAGCATGGCGTGGTACTGGGATAATATGTTAGGTCATCTGCATGAAAACACGAATAGGATGTGTGTCCCCTTCATAGTATAGCCCAGTCCTGTCCTCCGCAGGCAACAACTGGACCAGAATTGGAATAGGAAGAGTTTGCTCTAGTGGGAGGTGCAGACTCTCACCAGTGGCCACCAAGAAGGCCTTGGACTAGGTGACTTTGTTACCCTGGGCTTTGACAAACTGTCTCCAAGCTCAAGTCCGCCCCCAGTAGGATCATCCTCACAGTTTTAGTAAAGCATTTCCAGTTTCACCTCTTGGCCAAATCCAGATTGTTCTAGAACTGCAACAAGAAGCTTCAATTACATTATCGCAAACTTGGCCAGCAATATTTTATTTATACGTAGATGTTTGAAACCTGGTGTCTGGTTTAGCAATGCAGGCTCAACCTGTAATCTCGCAGTAACTGATCACCTTGTAACAGGTAATGTTGGCTTAGAGGATTACCCTTGAAAACCTGGGCTGATACAACATCATTTGGGACAAATGATAAAGCCGCAACAAGACGCCTTTTTCCCTTTTGTCCCAGACAGCTGCAGGGCTTTCCTGCTCTACATCTCCTCAAGAGCCAGAAGGTTTTGACTCATGAACCTGTTTTCAGCCTGATGTTTAGCTTCCTTCCTTTTTGGCTTCAGACCAGCACACAAAAATGCATTAACCCACTTTCCATCCAAGTAGACACCATCATGACATGGGAATGGTTTATCTGTCAAAGCTTTACAGCACATCTGCCTTTCCTATGCTGGTAACTTTGCTCCTGCAGACATGTGTAGAACAGGTCCCTGAGCAACATCCATCGATCAGCCCTGCCTATCCTGCTGCAAGGGCTCAAAGCTTGCCCTTGGAGGCTAATGCAAGAAATGGAACAAACTCACCCAGAGCCACCTTTTTTCGAGACCCTGCAAGTCTGTCTGGGACACAGACCCTATATTTTAAAGGATGTTTGGAGGTTTTTCCACTCAATAAATACCTGGCAAAAGAAAGATACATACATTTTTTTGTGGAGGTATTAGATATTTCATATTTAGCTCTTTTCTCACACATGTGAGCATTTTAAGGCAGCACCCATGGATGACATGTAGTTACTGAAGTGACAGAAATATTAAAATACCTTTAAATATACCTTCATGGAGAAATCTGTTTTAACCTCTTTGATGCAGCTGTATGTACAGCAATAGCAGCTGCCAGTTTTTTCAAGGCTAATTATTTTGACTTATGATATTTTCCATATTCTATGAAATGTCCCTTGCTTAATATACTTCACTGTGATGTGTCTTCTCTTAACAGTTTTATTAGTGTACAAGACATGGGTAATGGTGACTAAATATCTTGCTCTTAAAGGCAATCCTCCTTTTAAAATGAGGTTTTCATAAAAATTAAAAGGTAAATGACATCAGAAGTAGGTGTGGGCACAACCTCCTCCCCCATCAACTAACTTCTGGTAGTGACAGTTTGAAGAGACCAGATGCACTATTGAGAAAAACAAAACAAAACAAAAACAACACAACCAAAAAACCCAAACACCCACAGTTTTAAAAGCTGTTATTAAAAAGCTATTCATATTACTGAGAAGCAAGACAGAAGAGTATGAGTTTGAGGGCCTGCACAACCCGCCAGTACAGCTGGTAGCAAAAACCAAACCCAATCTAAAACACCACCACACACACACCCCTGCCCACCCCAGCTGAGCCTGTAAAACATCTCTGCTACCACTGAATCACTAATCCTATGACTTCCTTATTTCCTTTGGGTAACTACCTTGAAATACAAAAGGAAGAGCCAGGGACTCCAGATAATGAGAAACCAACTCTGCCTAGTCTATTTCTTTTTCCTTTGTTTTACTTGACTCTGATTGTAAACATATTTATCTACTGCATAATGCAGCTCTGGTTTCAGTTCCCAAATGCCTCATTCTTTAAATGTTCAGCTTTATAACCTTGATATGTAGCACTTCAAAACAGTGGAGTGTGCCAAGAATGGGTGGACAGTTCATCCACATCCTCCAGAATGTGTAGTATGTCCCTTTAGGATACTGCACAATGTTCTGCATTTATTGCTAGATATATTAACTCATGCTTCACTACTGACATCATGCTAAACAATGCTGCCCTCTTTCACCCCCTGCTACATCTGTAAATCTGCCCTTCGACATCTCCCATACAGCTTCAATTCTGCCTTATCCGAAATCTCAGCTGTGTCTTGCCTTTCTGGTTCCTTGCCAGGCTCACAAACTGACTGTTACTACAAGTTCAAGAAAGCAGATTCAACCACCACACTGGAAGATTCTTGAACTTGTAGCAACAGTCAGCACATGAATAATTTCCAAGTCTAGCACGCATTGTCCACACTCACTTTTGTCTTTACAGATGCCTCTTTCAGCGTATCTCAAGTCGTGCCTGCTTTGGTGCTCCTAATCCTGCTACGACTGACCTCTCGTACACACTAACACCACCTAATTTTACATCTAGTACAACAATTTTCTCCTCTGACTTCTCAGAGTCTGTAGCAACAGCCAGGTAGTTTATTCAAATTTGCATCTTATTTCAAATCACAGTTCCACTACCCTTTAATCCTCTGAATGGGTGATCTGCAGTAAAACAGTTTGGGATGCAGTTTCATTAAACACACTGTGCAGAACAAAATGATTTCACAAGAAAGCTATTAACATACAATGACAAAACACGTGAATCAAATGAGAAGTACCAGTATAGTTCTCCTCATCTTATCAATGTAATAAGTTCATAAATAATAAAAACCTACAGCGAGTAATAAAAAGTTGGGTTTTTTTGTGGAATCTTCTCCATTCTAAAAATGTATTATATTTTGAAACTATCAGTTTCATTTGTGCATGATAGTTCACAGACTCGTAGCTAATTATTGCCATCAAACATGCATGACATTTAAGAGAAAAAAAACACACTTGTCAAGCCATAAAGATGGGTTAGTCAGTTAAATATATGTATAGAAAGTTTATGCAGAAGCTAGAGCAGTCCAAAACTGCTGTACCCTCCATCTATACTGCACTATCAGTACCTCAGAACGTGGACATCATTTAGACGTGTTACGTTTCTGCAATATGCCAAACTGCAATTTGTAAGTCATACGCTCATGCGCCATTCACTGTCATACTGGTGCTTCAGGTTTGGCATACTGATTTCAGTTCCCAGCTCTGCCCGCTCAGCTCAGCGCTCCTGTGCATCTGCCACAGCTGAGTAAGCGTAACCTGCCTGACTCCTACGCCAGTCCTGGCAGTTCAGGGTCACAGAAGGCATCATTCCTTGCTGCAGAGATAGGAGCCAGATCCTCCACACACACTCTGAATTTAAAGAATAAAAGGTTTCTCTGAATCTCAGAGTCACAGAGTTCTGTCCTGAAAGAGTTAGGCACGCACTTTAAGAAAAGTCCAAGATTTCACAACATTCTCAAGTACTAAATATTCCTGACTTGCCACAGGAATGATAGAATTGACAAAGTGTCTTAAGCTCATAGAGCATTGTAAATAAGGATCTTGAGGTTCTGGGCATTTTGGGCTGCGTTTCAAACTAGCGTACCTTACCCTACAGTACCTCTGTGCAATAAACGTAGTTTTGGACAGGCCTCCATCCTCCTTGCACACCTCTCTTCCTCTGATTCCTGTTCCCCACCCAACAAACACCACCCCCAGTCCCCCATCACCCTCCCTCCAAAACAACAAACCCCCATACCTGAAACAAGCACACAAAGGCAAACCAGCTGCAACTACTAAAGCAAGAGGTTTATCATCTAACTGTAGTTACGGCTCACTTATGTAGAACTTTTGAATATGGAAGCTCTCTTTGGGCTGAGACTGAACTACACATTTTAAGGGTTTATTCTAAAACATTTTGGGTTTACTTCGTGCAATCAAAACAACAAAAGCTCCTTCTATGAAAAAGTAACCTCTGTCCTTCTCAAATCCCCCAACAAGCATGCTCAAACTGTGTTGTCTGTCTTTGAGATGCTGAAAGAGACTTTCAGGTAGAGAACTAGGAGCCTTATGCTCCTGTTCTGGAAGAGCCCTTCCTTTCCGATTCAATTGCCAGCAAAAGAATCAATTAGGATTTCTAAAAATATACCACATTTGGATAAACTTTGATTTCTACAAAGATAATGTTAAAATGCTAAATGAATAGATCCCAATCAAACTTCCGGAACGGGGACTCCATAAGCTCCTAGTCAGAGGTACCGGAGAGTAGTAATCAGCCAAGATGTTTCCAAGGGCAATAGGACCATCTTCCCCTGTTGAAACTATTAACAGAAGCTGGCATAACTGAAATGGTCCAGTGGAAACCCTTTGATGACATCATTAGTTTTTCTCGTTAAAAACAAGGAAAATAAAACCCAATGAGACTTTATGGGTTTGCCCGCTGCCTTTTAGTAAGGTAAATACTCAAATGTACTCCAAAACTTTTCTCTGATGGAATTTGAGAATGAAGCTGCCCTAAACACATGCCAGGCCTATCACAATAGACCCTTCCCTCTTGCCATCTCATTTGAGTCCTGTAGCACTGCTACTAGTATATACTAAACATAGGAAAGTCAGCAGATAATTACAAAACTCAGGCCAATGCCATTCATTATGATTTCTTGACTGGAGAATCTTTAGCATCTGATAAGTATGATTTTGCTTTTTCAACTACAGTTTTATCAGACACAGCAAATTCATAACAACTAGTAGCCATTCACTGGGATCATTAGTTGGGTTATTTTGCTGTAGTAGTTTGTTTCTTGTTTGGAGTTTCTTTGTTTTTGTAAAGTGGCTTTTTGGTATGTGTCTTTTCCCCTCAGCAGTACTCAGAATTGACATGTGCCTTCAAGGCAGTTTAAAGACCATTAGGAACATACTGTGCCATCGCAGAGTCTAAACTGCAGAAGATATTTGTACATGCCTATTACACCATATAAACTCTTTTTATTCAGGTCTCTCAAGTCATTATGTATAGCAGCACCAGCATAGACAGACGTCTGAAATAAAGGACAAGGGAAGTATCGTCAAGGGGATAAGCGCTCAAGGAGGCAACAGATGACGTTATTTATAAACAAGCTGGCATTGTTAGCCCTATGGGGGTGATCAGAAACAATACCCACTCATTTTTTGATATTGTCGAACAACTCAACAATGCTGTTTTACTCAATACAAGAAAAAAGTTGAAAATCTCTGTGGGTGTCAGATAGGTATTCATAACTTCTGGGTAAACATCGTAGAAAAAAATCCTGGCACTTAGCCTCTCTTTCTGCCAGAAAAGAAAATGATTGAGCAGATGGTTTGTTCAGAAACTGCAGCCTTTGGGAAGAAGCTTGTTTGTAAAATTGAATAGATTTTGCAACCAACAAAGATGTGGAAATTTGTGTCCTTAGGAAGTTTTCCCTGATTATAAGAGGACAGGAGAATCAGTACAGTATTCCAGTTCGGATGGCTAATCATACCTTTTTTCTCTTCCTTAGCAGGTCTGTGGCAGTCAAATGCAACAGAACATCATAATTAAGCATCTTGACAGCTTTATGGAAGTCTTGCTCTCAGATAAAGACCCATGTCATTATATTTCTGCTGCAGTGATGATGAATACGATTAGCAGATTGTGACTGAGGGATTTTTTGGTGGAAGCGAGAGTGCTCTCCCTCCCTTTTTCTGCATTCATGCAATAATGTCTCAATCTGCCAACCTCTGTTTTGTGGTACAGTCAAGACTTTCAGCCCTTTTCAGCACACAGACTAAAAAGCCAGCTTAACAAACTAGCTTGTAAAGATATTAAGGAGTTTTGTATGCAGCTTCAGTACTATTTTCTTCATTAAATCTTAAGCACGTCAGGGGACAAACTATATATATGCAAATATACAGACACATACATGCAGATCATCAGTGGACCCCAATATTCCCAGGGAGGAAAGTGTCTTATTAGGACTGTAGCCAAGTACCACTGTTTAACTGTTCTCAGTGATGATGGCAAAGACCTCCACACAACCTTCACATCATGGAAAATGTTTAAAAAAAAAAAATCAAAAGGCACTCTTTACCAGGCACAGACTGTAGAGAAGCCAGTGTCCTTCCACAACCTCCCCTGTGAGATACAGCCTGGCTTTGTGAAAGACCTGACTTCATGTACCCAAGCACTCACATTACAGGGGTTTTTTTATACAGTCAACATTTTGCCAACTGGTGAACTCAAAGAATAAGTACGAGTTTCTCAAAAGCATCAGACTGCAATTACCAAGACAGCGTGCCCAGAGAAATCAAGCTGCAGTGAGACACTGGTTGTACTAGCTTGGCCTTAGCCCCAATAGCTTACACTGCATGCCATAACAATTACTTTCTTAGAAATTTCAGTGAGTTCAGATCATGGAGGAAGAACTTACTATGCAGAGGTACCCACAGTGTAAACAACTTACAAACTTGACAACTGTCTTATAAAGCCTGGAATATTTTACCGTTATGCTTAGCATCCTGTCTGTGAAAGGAGCTGACCTTTTCACTAGCAATGCCTGCACCAGGAACACGTGCCCAGCCACCACTTCATTCTGCCCCAAACCAGAACATCATCCCTGTGGAGTCATCACATGATGCTTACACTAGAAAACAGGAGAGTGACAAGAACGACCGTGCAAAGGATTCCTACCCAAAAATGGAAAATCTTCCTCTGCTGAGGATGAATGCTATAGTCTTTTAGTGTTTGTACCTTCAGCTATCCCACTTCAACCATGGTTGAAATAGCACCCACAGAACAAGGTTGCTTCTATTCTCCTTTGAAATATGCAGTGCTGCAGAACTCCCGCGTATTCTCAGAAATTAGATCCAGACTGGAGAAGGAATTACAAATCCTAATAAAATACCTGAAAAGGTTTTTATTTTTTTTCCTCCTAGTTCTGTAAGAAAAAATTATCCTTCCAGAAGACTTATTTTTTGAACTATAAAACCAACAGAAAAGATGTGTAAATGTAGAGAGCTATAAGCTGCTCATATGCTTCCCCCCAGCTTTAAAGAGAGGGGAAACCATCTCCCTCTGTGTCATATTTTGGGGCTGCAGAAGCCTTGATGTCAGTGGAGCTCTGCCAGCTCCCACCATCTGACACCGGCTAGGGGCCTCATGCGCATCACAGACCCATGCCCACTGATAACTGACAATGCCATGCAGCCAGTACTTTCACCTTCCTTTCTGAAAGGCTGTACTCACAAGGCATTAAAACAGGAACAGGAGTTCATGCCAAGCTCCCTCTCTGGAATCAGATGTGTGTCTGGGAAGGCAGTGGTCAGCAACAGGTGGTAGCTATCCAAAACGGCCAATCATTTGATGGGCCTCATCCTCCAAGAAAGGGGTTGAGAGAAGGAAAGAAATTACTACAAGCACAAACAGGGAAGCATGGAGTGAAAATGATGTCCAGGTTATAGAAGGGAAAAGGAGAAAATGAGAACAGGCTGGCCACTGGAAGCCTGTTGCTCTCTTCCTTTGCTCAGTGCAGTTTTGCACTTTGGATTATAAACTTGTACAAGTATTTCTCGAGACCAGATTCTGCAGCTTGGGGTGTGGGTATAGGGTGGGACTTAGATCACACCTTGTGGCTCTTATAAGCTTAGTGGCACAAAGAAAGATGTCTGAAAACTCCGGGGATTGTATAGGGGTGTTCTTTTACATGCCTTCTGTCCTCTAAATAGATGCAGGATGGCTTGCTAAATTGTAGAACGAGGAAAGTACTTGTTTTGGGTTTTGTTGGGTTTTTTCAAAGGAAGGGGGCAGGGGCAGAAATAGGTTTATAAGAAAGAAGAGACAGGGTTTGTAATGTTCCTGAAGAACAAAGCTAGGAAATTAGGTGAAAGAAAACCATCAAGAGGTATATTCTTCTGATTACTGAAACCGAGACTGCAAAGTTCTTTTTAAGTGAATTATGATTTACTGGGTAGCAGATACAGGAAGATTTCCCCACCACCACCTGTAAAACTGCATTGGTTTTTACCAAGTAGCTCCTGTTGAGCCCATCTAGTTGATGAACATTCTTTTCAACTAGCAAATATAAATGACTTATGGGGATAATATTTCAATATATAATGACATTGCTATATCTCAGATTCTTTTAAGATCTGGGTTATTAAATATTAAATATCAAAGCTGTAAATTATTGTAGCAGCTTTATACAACTAAATTAAATTCAAACAAAACCTAATTTCCTTAATCATTGACTGTAATCCTCCAGGAACATATGCTATTAACTCGGCTACAAATGGCACAGAAATTGTATGACTTCAGTTAAGTTATTTTATATCAAATTCTAATCCAGGGCAGAGTCCTCAGTAAATCTCCTGCAGGGATTTTAATGCTTCTGCAATCATATTGGCTCTTTACTGGAGAGCTAATCTTTTTACACTCTGTTTTTTCACTCCTTTATCCATTTCCTTCACACCCTTACTAAGCTAGCTAGTACCTTCTACCACATATCATGATTTGAAAGATTTGGCTCTCCCCTCTTGCATTTGATCAACAAGAGTCAGGCTTTCACTCATGCCAAAATAAAACAGATTTTTTTGTTTCACATGTAAAACTGAATCATTCCCATTCATTTCAACATGTATGTTAATTGCCAGTTGTTATGATCTCTCTATAAGGCTGTCATAATCATTCACAGTTTACAGTCAAGCATTCAGAAAACAGAACAATTTCCTCCTCTTTAAGAACCCTATTGGAAGTAAAATTAAGCAGATTTAATTTAAGCAAGAAACTTCCCCAGAGATTCAAGACAATGATCAGATAATAAAGAAATAAACCCTAGAACCCTAGGAGGTAAGACTTGGAGAAACCTCCAGAGGTGATCTAGGCAGCCCTCTGCCCCACGCTGTGATCAACTAAACCGCTGCCATTCCTGACAGATGTTTCCCTAATCCGTGTGTAAAAGCTTGTGACAATGGAGATTCAACATCTCTTTGCACAATCTATTTCAGCACTTCACTGTCCTTCCTAGCAAGATATATCTCCAGACACCTAATTGCAACCTTTCTTGCTGTTTCAGCCTCTTACTTCCTTCTCTATGCTCGGGGACTGGGAAATGGGCTATTCCTGGACTCGCTGCAACAGCTTCCTGAACACTTGGCCACTCACATCTCTCCTCAGTTTTCTCTTCTCTAGACTGAATCACAGCAGTCTTGTTCTTCTCTGCACACTCCATCAGTTCTCTCTTAGAAATGTATTACCTGAATCAGGGTAGTTTAAGTGAGTCTTTCCCAGTATCAAGGAAGGTGGAAGGAATAACTAACTCAAACATGGCATGTTACAGATCTGTTTATACATCCCAGTGTGCCTCCTTCACAGCAGAGCCACATTGCTGACTCACATTGAATTTATGACCCATTCTCATCCCCAGCCTCTTTCAGCTACTTGTTTAATACCCTATAATTACTTCTTTATGAATACTGTAAATCAAATCTTCAAAGTCTCTTGAGCTAAAGATGGCAGAGAGCCACTACCCCCAAATTTCACTGCCAAAATACTCCCATTTGTAAGTAAGCAATAGAAGCAAATTCTGAGACAATCTCCTTCATTCAGAGCTCCCCCCTAAAGAAACCACTGCACATGACCACCAACACCCCCAGAACTCCTGTACGGTAATTCCTCCTCCCAGGATTTCCAACCCCTGTACTCCTGTCCAAATTGGAGTCTTCCAGGTGCTTGAATGGGGGTCTTTGGTTCTATAAGCACTGCAACCTAATAAGGATGTCACTTTTGTCATTAATAATTAACCATTTGTTTATACAGTTTTTTAATTTCCCACTACAGAAACACTCCTGCACTTCTCCCCTGGATTCTCCCTCATTGACCAAAAGTAGGGAAGCACTTCAGCTAAGGCCTTCCCAAGCAGAGAAGAGCAGATGCTTTGAGATTTCACTTCTGTATCTACACACTAACTTGACCATCACTTTCACAGCAGCATGGTACTGCTGACTTGCATTCAGTTTGTGATCCATCTCCAACCCTAGTTTCTCCTTGGGAACTAGAGCAATTGCAAATTTCAGACAGTTATGGGGTCTGTTTAGTGAAAACATCACAGCGACTCAGCCTAAAAGCAGAAATTAGACTAATGCATGGGCAAGGATTGGGTGGTGTAGCTTCTACAAATGCCAGATTTTCTGTTCCTGCAGAAGGTCACAGATGCTGGGGGAACAGTAATGTTTAACATTTCCCAAATACATCAGACATGCTGCAATTGGCTATTACACAGAAGAGACATGCAGTAGCTCTTGCCAAGGTGTCTTGGATGAAAAATCCACACACCAACATGAGTTCACACCATTGTGTCCAGGATTTGCAAGAGTATGGCAGCTCATCTGGAAGCATCAAACTCTCAGAGGTTCCCAGACACAGACAATTCTCAGCATCCACACGGACAAAGTTTCCAGACAGGAAAAAGGAGAAGATATATCATTAGCAGAGCACTCCATACAGACATGGGTCTTGGTTTGAGCTCAGATCCAACCAACACTACCTTCTGCACTCAATCCAGGTAAGTTTCTTCAGAGATTTTCGAGTCTCTACGCTACAAGTGTAGTCATTTCAGGTCAGAGCAAAAGTCCACCTATTCCACTGTCTGCCTCCAGCAGCAGACCTACCTCCATGCTCAGAATAAACACTAAGACAGGTACTCCTTAGCCCATGATCAATTAGCCTGACAACTTTAAGTTGCAAAACTGTGAAAAGAACAGAAATAGTGGATCACTTGTATGCATAACATGATAAGAAAAGAAAAAACAACACTAATTATAGAAGGCTTTAGGAGGAGTTAGTGCTGTCCCATGCTGCAGTGTACATCTGGACTCATACTGGGACTCTGAAGAGTCCATCAGCTCCTCAAGCACAACCTTATCACTCCCCAAGGGATTCTGTGCCACCTCATCACCCGCTTCCCCAAAGGTTCCCTGGCAGACTTCTCATTCACAATGTGTTTGAACAGACAACAGGCATTTTTGTTACTAATGCTTTTTGTCAATTGTCCCTGGCACTCCTTCAGCCAGCCTCATCATGCCTGTACATTTAACTTGCCAGGGTTTATCATCTTTTCAGTTTTCTTCATCTGGACACCTCTTCAGCTTTTGCAGGGATGCCTTCTTGCTCCTGCAACCTCACCCTGCTAATGCTCGTTTCTTTTCACTTTCAAGTTTTTCATGATGCAGTCATTTTCTCTTCGCTTCCCATGTGGTTTACTGGAGCAATATCTATACTCCCTACAGAGAGTTTGGTCCTCCACCTATCTTACTTTCAACAAGCTTCCTGACCTGTGTCTAGTTTTTCCTTTTGAAGCTGAGCACAGCAATGGCAGAGGACTCCGGCATATCTTACTTCTGTGAGGATGCTGAATCTAAGCACATAAGACCACTGTTTCAGGGGAGCTCTTCAGCTGTTACTCTCTACATCATATTGTGTAAATCACTCAGGATTAAAGTTGAGCATTGCCCTCATGGGCTCCTGAACCAGCTGCTCCACAGAGCAGCCATTGAGACCTCTATAAATGTACTCTGGCAAGCCTGGAAGTAATTTTTGCCTGTTCTAGACTGAATAGCTGAAGTCATCCACACGTACGTACATACTTCCTCCTTCTACTCAGCCTATTGTATTGCTATCGTGGTCCATCTAGGCAGAATCAACGTTATATATTCTTCCTGCTTAAGTTTGGGACTTCCACCATCGTGAAGTCTAGATAGTTCATTGATGAGATTCCTGTGCTAAGCACTTCAGCTCCAAAGGGTCTTTAATATCCAGAACTACCAGCTATCAGCAAAGCTCACTGCATCCTTCCTGAACACATGAGATCATGGGATCACATCCCACTGATCATCATCTCCGTAAGTGTGACATCTGTGCTGTTAGGATCTTCATGAACAATTAGACACACCAGCTCCACCATGTCATTTTTTCGGCATCCAGTCCTCCCACAGACGAGTATCTTGTTTAAACAATCTCTCAATTCTGTCTGTTCCCCGTTTCCTCTTCAACTAGGTTTGACCTTAACACCAACGGAAGGGCTGTGAACCAACAACACTCAAGACATGATACGGCAGGGTGGCTGTTGGCAAGGGATTATCAGTAGTAGGCCCTTGACTTGAATTAATTTTCCTCTCATCGTGAGGAACTTAATTCTGTTGCTTCAAAAAGGCATGCCGCACAGTCCATTTATTTACTCAGGCATTTCCCGAGCGAGTGATCTATACCATGGAATGGCCTTCTGTTTTTCTTTTTTTCTGGGCAGGGTTATTTTCAAGTAGTTTCCCCCATCTCCTCCCACCCTCAAGCATATCAGCTGGCCAGCACTAGCTTCAGCAGGTCAGAGAGGTTTGGTTTTGCAGTGAGGAAAACTTGGATCTTAGCAGTTGAGGAAAAAACTCTTCTTACAAAGGTCACAGCTCTTAGTAGACTATCCCCTTGCGTTTAAAGTAGAACAGGATATTTAAAATGAAATCAGCTAGGAAGTTACATGGCGTTGATTCTCCACTTGCATTTTACAATGGAATATCTCAATGTAAGTGTTTTGGCAGTAAATGAAGACAAAACTGGAGCAACAGTGTGACAGTTTTGGTCAAGAAGAAATTTCTCTTTGGTTACCCAAATGTAAATTCACATAAAATTTATAATCATGATGAGAAATGCCCAAGCCATTTTTAAACATACTCTGTACACAATAAACTGTTCCCACAGAAGGTACTACAGTGGATCTAGAGGTAACTGACCTAACAGTCAAACTCGGGTGTATTTTTTGTCTGTGTCCATATTGGCCTATTCAGCAACATTAGTGTTAGCCCAGATTTCAGCCTGGTTTCTGGAGTTCCTCACTGGGGCTGCTTTCTTAGTCCTGAAGGAGGTTGTAGATTATTCAATCTGTTAGTCTGATTAAATTTCAATATTGGTTAGCTTTTCCAACTTCTGTTGCCTTTTGACCGCGTTGCACACAGGGATTGCAATACTGAACTGAGCACACAGTTCCTGCTTTCTGTACTGCAATGCTAAATGAATGATTTTCAAAGCTCCCAAATATGAATCACATCTTTCAGGGGGAGGGGAAAGGAAAGGGTTTTGCAGCCTCAGTAATTAAGCAGAGGGTTTTGCAAGGAAGACTCAAATTAATAATGCTTCTAGTATTTGGTCTTTGCTAGGTACCTCCAAGAGAAGAGCAGCAAGCGGGGCTAGCAGCGGTATGGTGTCTGGGGGGGGGATGGAAAACTCCCCGTCCTTGAGCAGATGATACTGCGGGGACAGAAAGAAACCCTTTACGCCCCTGCCTTGGTGTGGTCAGAACTGAGCTGAGCACTACAAACCACTGTAGTCTGGAAGCGTGAGCTTTTTTCTTTTTTTTCTTCCCTTTAAAAAGTTTTCAGGAAGTCTGGGGGAGGGGCAATCCTGTTTCTTTTTTGTTATAATGGGCCCCTTTGTGGAGATGGAAGGGGAGAAGAGATCTGTGTGGCTGTGGTGTGTACGCTTCCCAGGGTAGCGTCCCAGGGCTCCTGAAAAGCGCTGGGCCCCTGCGGTGCGGGGAAAAGGGGAGGGGGGCTGGTCCAGGATGGAGCTGATGGTGCTGCTCAACGCGCTGGTTACTCGCCTGCTCTTTGTGTTGCACTCTCTCATCGGGGTCTGGAGAGTGACTGCAGTGAAGAAAGAACCCAAGTACTGGCTGCTGGCACTGCTCAACCTTCTCCTGTGCCTGGAGGCAGGGCTCACCCTCAAGTTTAAGCAAGGCAGAGGCTACAAATGGTGAGCATATCCCTCCGGCTCCAACGGAGCCCCTCTTGTTTCTTTGCATGTACTGCGCTGCAGATAATGGGGCTGCCTTCTGCCGCTACAGCCCTGGCTTTCTTGCTGCCAAGCTGGGATTGCCTTTTCTTCTCTGTTGCATCGGGAGGGTAGGGGTAGAAGACTGGTAAAGCCCCAGGTATTCCTCTGCCAAATCCAGGGGGCTTTCAGGAGGGGCAGTTTTGCAGCAGACTACTTGGGAGCAACTCTCTGTACAGTTCTCTGTGTATATCCATACTAACAGCTGAAAAAATGTAAAAGTAGCAGCAAGCAAGAGGTATGTGGTCTAGAGCTGCCGATCCAATGGGCTGGAGAAGCAGGGGGGCATGCACTCCCTCACCTCCTAAGCACTGTGTCAGGAACTACGCATGTGAGTGTGCGGAAGAGTGCTGGGGGCCCACTCAGGCCATCCCATGCAGCTGCCCTCCATCTCTCACCCCATCCTGCCATGCCCTGGTTTGCAGCTCCTTCCCTATCCCTACTACTCGCCACAGTGCTAATAGCACGCTAGTGCACAAACCAACACTCAGCGACAAGTAAAAGATGAGCAGCAACTGGTCTCGCAATACAGCGAGAGCAGCTTAAATATTTGGATTTGAATTTGAGAGGCTATTCCAGAGGGGAATTTTCATGCATGAAAGGCTGCCTGAAAAACGAACAAAAAGTTAGTCATCACAGAGCTTGCCCAAGCACATGGGTTTTTACATGCATCTGAAGAATTACTACAGTCATCTACAGCTCATCAGTAGCCAGCCAGCCAAAACAAATGCTCCATAGAAAGGAAGTGGTCATGTAACTAATTGTCAAGATTTCATTAGGACTTTTTATTATTAAAAACTGAAACTGCAGACAGGCCCTGAGACAAATCCAGGACAAAAAAAAGCCCTAAACTACTTCAGTGATCTTAAATTCTTGCCCATTGCAACCTGTGAAACTCATTATAACAGCAGCAGTGTTGTGTGACCATTCAGTGTTCCATGCTCTAAATTTCAATGTAGTAAAAACAGCAATCAAGTCTGGGACACAGGAAAATTTAACAGCAGCACAGCTCCAAATGCAGAGTTATGAGACAGAGTGAGCAGACCTGATTCACTAGGGAGAGCAGGCAGCAGCAGAGACCTCATGAAGGAACATTTGCTATGGCAGCTTTTGGAAAAATCCATAGACAGATACAGAAAGCAGATCCGTTTTAGATGAATGCACGTGCTAGAAGACTGGGTTAAATTTAGCTAGAAGGAAATTTTGAAAATGGATGTGGTCCAGCACTTTAAGCAGCACAGTTAAGTATGTTTACAGGTAGGAACAGTAGGCAAATGGGCAGCATCTATTTGCGCCAGGCTAACTTTCTGCTCTGGGGAAAACATTCCCATTCAGAGCAGCTAGAGTCATCTACATTTATAGAAATGCCTCCATAGGCAATCACTGATCCAGGCAATGGGATGTCCCTGCCACAGAACATTCCTGCCTGCAGGACCCTCATATTCTTTCCATTCATTATTGACAGGCGACTGTTAATTTTTCATGCTGGTGTAATAAGTAAGTGGCATATGTAGAAAAAAAAAGTATTATTGTGAGACTGACCATGTAATATTTCCTCTAGACTGCTCCTTGTAAAGAAAGGCAGAGTTAAAGCCCCTGAACTCTCCTGGCCTGATCTGGTATCATTAGCTCAGTATTGCTAACCTGCCAGCTGGATGGATTTTTCATGTGCTCAAGTCCTGCAGGAAATACTGTAAAATACGTTAGTTCTCCCATTCAAATGAGAGGTGTGTTCTCTCCCAAAATAACCAGGCTAAAACTCCACAGAATCACTGACTTTTAAAAGAAGAAAACAATAAAAAATTGCAAACAACAGCACCCCTTAGCCTTGTTAAAAAAAAAAAACAAAAAAAACAAAAAAACCCACAAAACCACAACACCACACACCCACTACCAAAACAGACTGACCAACCGAGGACTATCTTATTTAGAGGGGATTGATTGAAACATTCCATAGCAGCTCAGCAACCTAGTCATTTTCCTGAACAGCAGGTTTGGGTTTTTTCAGGTTTGGTTGGTTGGTTTGGTGTTTTGTTTTCCTCAATATTTAGTATCCACTGGAAAAGTCATGATTGCAAACATAAAGGTACATTCCAGGTGGGAACAAACAAAAATAAATGCAAAGACTTTTGACCAAATCGGTGCTGCAGTTACATACTTATAAGCCACTTAAGCCCACTGCAGAATGTGCCAATGACAGGACATAAGCAACTCTCACGAGTTTGACTCCACCGCCCTGTCCTGGGCCAGTACACAAATGCCATGCAAAGGGTGTGAATGATTCTCAGCAGCACCGCAGTGACACTCATAAGTTATATAGAAAGCAGGGAGAGAAGAACCAGAGATGGAATCCTAAAGAATTGTACAGTTGCCAGCACGGACAGGGAAACAAGGCCGAGACCCATTTTCATAAACCGTTTTAGCCTGCACTGAAAAACCTTCTGTTGAAGAAATGCTTGGTTTAGGCAAACTGATGCTATTTCTACCTTTCCTGTGTCAGTGCACAGGATTCCGATCAATAGCCTTTATCCCAGCATCATTCAGCGAGATGACTCAATGTATTAATTCACCCTTCATGAAATCAGAAAGAGCATGTTAGCTAGAGGTTTTTTTATTTTAAGTACAGAGGACGCGCTGACGGAAATACAAACAGCAAAGTGCCTTTGGTTAGTTCTTAAAAAGAGGTTTTAAATAAACTTCCATATATGATTTTAGATGGATGTACAAATAAACCTATGATTCATAATACTGACAGCACGAGGAATTCAGCAAGAATAGCAACTCTTATTTGCAGTTACCCTATTTCTTAATAGCCCATATGGTAGGAGGCACAAGATAATTTTCAATGCAGATAATGATGGGATATATGGTATTTACAATGTGATATAATAACCAAGCTATCTTTTCCTTCACAGGTTTTCACCAGCAATATTTTTATATCTGATTTGCACAGTACCATCACTATGGCTGCTAGAAATTCATCATGGGACTCAGGTATTTATTAATGAGGCAAGATGGACAAGTTTGAAATTGTTGCATTATTTGGTGGGTTGCATTTGGGCATACAGTCCGAAGTCTGCCAGGTCTTGTTCCAGTTTTCTGTTGTATACTGGTGGGTGTCCCACTCCAACTCCAGCTATACTATGGACATTTCCTAAATATCAAATCATGAACCGTATTCCTAGCTAAAATGAGACCATTTATCCGTATTTGGCTAGGGAAGCGAGGACTAGAAGTTTGAAAAACCCCCTTTCACCTCCAGCTTGAATCTTGGATCAAAATGGTGAAAGAATTTCATTGCTTTCCAGGCCTTTGTGAAATAAAGTGAGAGTTTCACAGCACTTATAAGCAGATATCACAACTCCAAGCAAGCCAAAATTGAGACAGGTATCAGTGAAAGGGGTCTTAAACTCCAATTACCCCATGTTTTTTGCAACCTAGGAGACAGATTGCTACCACACATAGCTGACATGGTAACTTGTCAGCGTTTATATCCTTTCTTTGTTCGTGCTGTATAATAATCTGGGAGAGGGGTGTCTGGATTCCAATTCAGGACTACAACACATGGTAAAATTTTTAAAGGCAATTGTTCTTTTGGCAGATGGAGTCACTTAGAGCCAGGACAAAGCCACTTCAGGGTACAGAAAGGGGCTTTTTGTCTGTCCCAGGATTTGCACATATGCGGTACCTTACATCCACAGTAGAAAAGGGTCTTATAGGAGCAAGAGCAAAAAGCAACAGAAGAAAATACATAAATTAGACTAAGAAGACATACTGCCTCATTTCCTCCTTCGAAACATTGTTAGAACCCACAGAAGCATAATCAAATATTCAAAATTGTGTTTACACTGAAAATGCCTGAGGCTTTTTCTAAATACAGCAGCAGGACTTTATTGTCTTCTTGTTTTGCCAAATCTCCTTAAACAGTCACAGACAGGTAACGTGGATATTGAGAACATTTGTCATAGTTAAATCTGGTCCAAGAAACAGGCTAATTCTGTAGTTAAAGGCAGCAGTTTATTTCCCAAAATGATGTTAGAACATGGCATACTTTGTTCTTATTGATATACTGCTACTGTGAATTAAAGAGAGAATATATCAAGTTAACAGCTTAGTTTATACCTGGAGATAAGACAGAGAGTTCTGGAAATACACAATCTAATAGATTCAAAAACAATACCTCCAGAAAGGGAACAGCCCTCCCAACAATTAATCTCCAACACAGCACCTAGACTTGTACTACTCCTCATTACTAAAGTATTTCTGTGATTTCCTCATTAAAATACTAACAGAATAGGTAATTATGCAGTTGCTAGATCCACACACTTAATATATCCACCATGAAAACATTTGTGGTCTTTAAGGCAGTAGAACTTTGATCTCACGTTGAATTTCTAACTGAAGTTGTCAACTGCTTGTGTCGGTGTAGTTATTTAAGGCACATGCTAATACGCAGCCTCTCCTGAAGACAGAGGCCGTTCTGCCTCTGTGTACTGCAAAACTGGACATGAGTAATACCATTCCTCTATCACCAGTGAAATACCAGCTGCATAGAAAGTACTGCTTTGTGGTGAAGTACTTGGGGATGAACATGTCTGGGAGACGCTATAAAGTAAATTGAACTGTATTGAGTAAAAAAAAAAAAAACTGTCCGCAAAACAGAGTGGCAAGAAAATTAAAACCATCTAATCAATTAAAACCAAAACCATTCTGTCTTTATAACATAGAAGATCTCAGATAAGCAAATACCTTGGTTGCCTTTTCAAACATCTGGTGCATCACTGATGCAGAAAGCGGTAATTGAGCACCTTTTGCAGGGCTTACCTGACTACCAGTGCTGTAGGTGACATAAGCCTCCCCTTCGCTAACAAGGTAGATACTTGGTAAACCTTGTAATTGCTTACAGCCACCTTCACTTGCACATTTTAAGGAAACAGTCAACAGTACTGCCCATTCCATCAGTGTGGTTTCAGGTGTGATTCTCCTAATGAGCTAAAATTCTAGTGTGTCACTCTTCTAAAAGCAATCTCACGCGTTGCGCTGTTTCTTCCCTCCCATACCCACTATCTTCCTCCATTTGGAAAACAGCTCAAGCAATCCTCTTTCCAAAAAGCTTTCCTGGATGAGCAAAATGAAGCAGTCACGGTTGCTTTGAATTTCTGACATCATGCGTGTTGCCATAGTGACGGCAACACTGTTCCCCGCAGGGGAGGTTGGAATTGCCGAGAGCAAGTAGGGTACCTGTTGCTTGGCAGAGGGCCCAGCTCCAGGGAAGGGCTAGCCTCTTCCAAAACCTACTCGGGCTGCCAGGCTGCACACACGTCGGCAGGGCTGAGGGTACTCTGCCCTAGTATTCAGGTGTCAGTTTTACCAACTCAGTGCTGGACCCACTGTGAAAAGTTTTAGATAAGCTTACCTTCATTTGGGAATAATGGATTTTGCATAACATAAATAGAAGTTTGCTGAATGAGTTTAGTTTTTCAGGGGTTCCCCATGCATCGACCGAGCTCTCTGCAGGCCACACACCAGCACAACACCATGTCACGCTACACTGTTTTCGTTTTGATCAGATGTTTTTAAATCAAAGGAATGTAAGCTTCATCTCGGAAGAAACAAAGGAAGTGAACCAAGCTAGATTTTATGCAAAAACTGTACAATTTCTTCCTGGTTTATTTTTGCACAGTAAAAAATCCCAGCGTTTTTGTTCAGCTGTGCGTGCAATCTGAACACCTAGGAGTAACTGAGCTCTAGCAGTAAAGAGGTAAACCATGGGTTTTTAACTTCCTGTGAAACTTAGTATTCACTTTTTCCTTGCCACGTTCCCATTAGGTCACTGCACATACAAAACTGGCGAGGCAAATACACCTGGCACCAGCGGTCCTATTTAGCTGCATATACATGACAAAAATAAAGGCTCTTCTCCCAGCTTTCAAGTGAATCACCACCACAATCACCAATTAATAGATATTCAGAGAGAAACAACCAAAATGAGATGTGAACGCACTTCAGGGGGCTACTTAAATGACTGGCTTGGCAGATGCAGTTTTCCACTTCCTGCCTGTATGTGGCATGGAAGAGATATAGACCCAGCCCTGAGGAGTGCCATCCAGACAGCTGGTGGAGTCTTGCACTGAGATAGCAACCTCCCATTCAGCTGGGAGCAGCTTAAAAAGCGACACGTGAGGAACCTACAGGAGACACGGATCAAGTGAACTAACTTTCTTAAAGCATTCTCTGTGCCTTTGTGCCAATAGAAAAGAAAAATTAAAAAATGAGCCCACTGGCAAGGCACATAGAAGGCGTGGAGTGCTTTCTTCCACCTTCCTCCAGCAGACCAGCCGCTCGGGTGCCGCGAGAGCTACCTCTCGCTGTTGTTGGCATGGGCATCAGCTGAGCAGCACCCACACACCTTCCTACCCACACAGCGTAGCTGCGACAGGCTCCCATTCCACTCCCGTCCTTCAGCTGCCCAATTTACTTCCTGGGAGTTCTCACAGTGTTGGGGAAAGGTTTACCCCTAACCTTGCACACACAGCAAATGCAGGTCCTGCATCAAATTTGGCAAATTCCCACCTCAGCAACAGGCCTTAAAAAACAAACAAAAAATTCCCAGACCCTGATGTGAAGTTTAATGCAAATTCATGGCTCCCTTACCCTTACCCTGCCAGACCAGCGGGCTCTAACGCAGATTTAGTGACAAACCAAAGGCTGTCAAGGTGAATTAGTTTTCCTCTTCCAGCACAAAGTAGCAATCCCTTTGCCCTACCCAGGCTACTACTAACAAGGTGCATGCTCACTTCTTCACATTCTGGGGTGGCTGCCCCAGCTATGCAGTGGTTTTTAGGTCATGGTATCCTCAGCCTACTCTGTGACACTGCCCAAAGGGCTTACTCAGAAAGGCTGACTTTGACCTTGGCAGCTAGTGTCCATAGGCCTGGACTTCTACAGGCAATAGATAAAAAGGCTTCTCCAGAGTACCAGTTAAATTTCATTTCTGAAGCACCCTCTGAACACGCTGTTCTGTCCCTCTCCATTGGTTGATGGGCTAGCGCTGGGAGATTCACCCCAAAAGGCTGTAGCTGGGCAAAGTACCAGCACCTCCATCTCCCTGTTCCCATGCCCAGAACTTCAGACTTCCCTCCTCCAAATGGAAATACCATCTTCCCCACATCTGTGTGTCAATCTTTAATGCTTCCCTACCCACCGTCCAAACAAGGCAAGCATTCAGTGTAAGAGCCTTTATCACCAGTTGTAAAGGCAACAAGCACTGAATTTTTTCCAGATTTTTCAGACCATGGGAAGTTGCTCCATTTATTGATGACAAGGTCAGGCAAGAGGCAGCATTTACCCAGATACTGAGCAGTATCATCAGAGACCAAGTAAGGTATCAAAGAGGAATCTGAAATTTGATAGGATGTGACATTTGCTGGAAAATGTTGCCTTCATATTGGCAGGCATTATGCTGAACACAGCATACTACTCAGTATGCGCTAGAACACATTCCAATTGTTGCAGAAAATCACTCCCTGTGCAATAAAATGGTGGGGGGCCCAGTGGAGAAATGCAAATCATCTGGTGTGCTCTGGCACCAATAGGACAGGATAAAAGTCTTTAATAACAGCATGGTTTCATTTTCTAATTATCCTTTTTTTATTACAACGAAGAAAGATGTTAAGGGGTTGTTACGAAGATACATTTTAGAACCATACCCCAGTTGCTCCGGGGCCAGCCTCGGGGGTGAAGGTAGAAGGGCAGGGCAGTGCAGTGCTGCAGACCTCAGGACTCTTAACTCAGTCCCACCACTGACTTACTGCAGTGGAAGTAACAGTATGTTTTAGCCAACATACTATTTCCCAGCATACTGGATACTTGGAAGAAGTAAAAATACCCATTTTTCTACTCTGCAGAGATAGGCAACAATGCAGGCCCATTTTTCCTAATCATTCCCAAATCTCATCTCACATTATTTATAGAAGAACAGAACAATGGCATCTTCAGAGAACTTTGCCCTCGACAGTATAGGTGAGAAGTAGGTATTTTGAGAACAAGTTTGAATACAGAGACTGACCATGACCAATTTTTACCCTATTTTACTGTTTAGCCAGAGAAAGACTATGTAGGAAACCCAGCAGCCTGTTCAGGGCAGCTGTAGGTAGATCCCATTCAAGGAGTGCAGTCTTAACAGCACAGAAGTGTCACCCACTCCATCAGCCTTTGAATTTATATCCTCTTCTACACTACAATCCTACACTTTCCCAGGCACCTGCCAACACATCACTCCTGTCCTCACAAGAGGAATTCCACCCTTCTGAACAAAGGGGTAATTACATTCACAGTGAGAATGTACATTTGTAAACATCTCACAGATGAACCCTCTGGAGTTCAGGAAAACAGGACTCTCAGCCACAGAGCATGTCTGCTCCCTGTGCAGGACGTTTATGCATATGTGATGGTTTTGTTCACCACAGTACTGCGGTAATGAGCCCGGTGCAGTTCAGATGAATGTGAGCAACCAAGACTTCAATCAATCCAGAGACAGCAGTCATGGAAGTGAAGGAACAGATCACCACATCATTCAGACGGTAGGACACCTTTTCCTATTCCTAGCAGAGGTCTTATGATACTAGAGCAATTAGGGAGGACTGTGGTGTCTATTTGGGGAAGCTCCTTACATAGTGACTAAAATTAAAGAAAAAAGCTTCAGAAAACCACATTGTGAGAGTGGCCTTCAATGTGCTGCATACTACTGTTGGTAGGATACATCTGTGTGAAGAGGAGGCTGTCCTAACATTCTTTTCCAAATCTCAGTAACTGAATTTAGAAAGTGTCTGGGTGATGGTACTGCAGAGGATAGTGCTCAGCTGGAAAATGAGAACAGGAGGAGTAGTACAGAGAAGACTTGCTGTTCATTACCCAAAGTTTATGTTAATATGACTCTTCCACATAACACCTGCTACATTGAAATTATTTGCTCTAATACAGCATGAAGAAGGACAAAAGCAGGCTCAAGGATGAATACCATCTCTGAAGGTTCCAATAACGTCAGTCTCCCACAGTTACAGTATGTTATTGCTGTTGTCTTCTAAACAGGCTAAGGTCTTTGTGAATCAGCTCTCCACAATCTGTGAGACTGTATGGACGCTGGCCCTCCATCAGACTTTCCTACTGCTGCTAGTAGTTGGGAGATGGCTTCTCCCCATCGGGGTTGAAATCACCCGGGATCAGTTGTCTCAGCTGCTGCTCATGTTTGTGGGAACAGCAGCAGATATACTTGAATTTGCTAGTGAAACCTTGGACATCGAGGATGTTCGGTAAGGACTGTTTACTGACAGAGAATTTGCATAGCGCAAGATACTTGTTTTCTTTGAAGATCTGTTTGCACGATCTGCAGTGTTCAGACTAGGGGGATTGTATTTCCCACAGATAACAGAAGGCTTCATTTAAGGGCTCTGTTGTCTGTAAAAGACCTAACAGTCCTATGAGCTTTGTTAGGGAATACTCATCTGTTGCCCGAGACGCATGGTCGCATCCATCACAATAAAAGGGTACGGGGAGCCAAACAACTAGCATAACTGCCATGCAGCATCAGTTCCCACAGCCACAGAAGCTGCAACACTGGATACACAGTAAGCACTTTCAGGTTAATGAATTGGTTTAGGTGGGCAAGGAAGCAACTAGAGTTTGCTTTAGTGATTCATTATCCAAGTTGCTTCCTTGGTTATCTCATATGTACTTTCTTCATGATAGAATGACAAAGTGTTCAAAGATAAGAAGAAAGGGAATGGCATAGTCTGGTGTGAATTTCCAACATTATGATCTTTCCCAGAGAAAGTAAGCCCACCTCCCTCTCAGAGCACTGAGGGATGAGCTGTGAACATCCATCATAAAGAACAAGAACCACAGGAGAGGTTCATCCTCTCTGGCAGACATGCCTTTTTTTTAATAATATCAAAGAAGGTTTTACAACAGGAAAAGTGGTCTTTCCCACTTGGCAGAGAAGCTTCAGGCTTGCAAGGAATGTGTAATCACTACAAGGGTGAAGATATCTCCTCTGAGCCACAGAGTCTATTTCCATATGCTTATCATTATAACTTTAACATCAGATATTTACTGTAATAGCACAGCTGGAACATGTGGCCTGAATAGCAAAAATTCCATACTACAAAGTGCCTGTTTTCCTTAGTCTTACCACTCAAGAGTGCATTAATCAACCACTGTTTTGCTCAACCCTTTAAATGATATTTCAAATACTACAGGAAACATTTTTGCTATCACATTAAGGAAACTGAATCTTCACTGTTATCACTTTTTTCCCCTCCCACAGGAAGAATTATGCTCTCATAAATGCAATTCTTGCTGTATGGACCTGGAGCATGTTACAGTTTCCACTTGATCTTGCAGGTTAGTACTTGCACACAGGCAAAAAAAAAAGAGAACAAATGCTTTAAGTTGTTACTGGCATGTCTTGTGGCTGTGCACATGCTACAAGCAACACCAAGGGCTTCCGGTGAGAGCCATTCAGATGGCAATGATGGTTTTTGAAGAAAGCCCACTGTGGTTTCTTTTGAGGAAACCCTTGTTTCTGGTTAACCTCTGATCACCCTGATAAAACTCTCTACTTGCAGGAAAAAAAAAAAAAAAAAGAATTGAAATATTGTATTAGATCATCTGCTTCAGTTGCCTGGCACAGCCTTAAACTTCACTATGTGAACTCCCAAGATCGATCTGGTCTTGGGTTATATCATGGCTCCCATCTGGGTAGGCTGCTAGGCCCTGTGGAGTGACAGGCTATCGTTAACCGCAGGAAATGGCACAGCCAAGAGCACAGAA
This sequence comes from Eurypyga helias, assembly GCF_000690775.1. Classification (NCBI taxonomy): domain Eukaryota; kingdom Metazoa; phylum Chordata; class Aves; order Eurypygiformes; family Eurypygidae; genus Eurypyga; species Eurypyga helias. The sequence goes on from NW_010269989.1 coordinate 65,994, forward strand.
GAGGTTATCACAAGAGAAATTACTTTGCACAGGCAGCCTAAAGGACCATATAATGTTGGGACTGTGTACCCTTATCTTAAGCTAAAAGGACCAACATTTGGCCAGCTCAGGGGGGTATTCGTCCCTGGGCAGAAAGGGCTTCTCTAGATCCAGAAAGAATAATGAAAGACACCTCAATGATCATCTGTTCTGACCCTTTTGGCCTCCAATCACTACAGGTTTGCAACTCAACTACATCAGTCCAAAGATGATACAAAATAATAGCGAGGATAATGTAAAACTGATTACTTGGTTGGCACATTGACTAAAATATTAATAAAATAATGAAGAATTATTACAGACATCTTTTATTAGCATTTTCTTTATGGACAGCACTACATTTTGTTTTCAGCACTAAAGTTAAAAATATTTCAGCATTGCAGCTCAGCAGTTCACCTCCTGAAGAAACTGATGCAACTGCATTTCAGATTTATCACAGCTAAAATTCCTGTTACTGGTAAAAAATATATTCTCACACCAAAAAAAAAAAAAACCAAACCAAACACCACAACAAAAAAACCCACAACCCAACCTGATGATGTGCATCTTTAAATAACCAAAACACCAAAGCAAAACCCACAAATGCCCCCACATTCAGACATCACCACCACCCAAATAAATTGCAGCAATGCTTAAACAATCATTGCATTAAGTGAAGTATCCTGTTGTACTGTGCATTTTTTCCTCTAGCTATTGCTTTTCTGCTTATTTGATTACATCTGCCAGTTAAATATTAAGTTACTGAACACATATTGCCCTGACATTTGCTATGGTTACAGTTTGTTTTAGGTAGTTCGATACAGTTGCACAGAGAGTACTTTTTATTCAAGCATCATATGTTTACTCACACATCAAACATGACATAAAATGGAAGTTTTTGGGCACTTCTTATTGGACTACAGCAATGCAGTTATGACTGTTAAACAGCAACACCACAAAAACATGTTGAAAAATTAACTGCTGAGAAGCTTTGCCTAACAGATTCAGCAAATGTCTACATTCTACCACTCATTTTCCACTCAAGCCATCTTTCCCTCCTCCCCCAGCATTGACTCAAACAATAGAATTCCTTTGGTAAGCTGAAATGTTTGGCAGTTGTTAGTGCATCACAGTAGCTTTGCTTTTTAAACTAACAAAATCCCACTGCCCAAGAAGCAGGTTAGTTAAGCTACGTGCATTTTCAGAAGAGGCAGACGCATCCTCACACGAGGATGACCAGAGGGCTGGAGCACCTCTCCTGTGACGAAAGGCTGCGAGCACTGGGCTTGTTCAGCCTGGAGAAGAGGAGGCTCCGAGGAGACCTCATTGCAGCTTTCCAGTATCTGAAGGGGGCCTACAAGGGTGCTGGGAGAGGACTTTTTACACGAGCCTGTAGTGATAGGACAAGGGGTAATGGGTACAAATTGAAAACAGGGAGGGTTAGATTAGATATCAGGAAGAAATTCTTCACAGAGAGGGTGGGGAGGCACTGAAACAGGTTGCCCAGAGATGTTGTGGATGCCCCATCCCTGGATGTCTTCAAGGCCAGGCTGGATGTGGCTTTGAGCAACCTGGTCTAGTGCAAGGTGTCCCTGCCCATGGCAGGGGGGTTGGAACTAGATGATCTTTAAGGTCCCTTCCAACCCTAACCATTCTGTGATTCTATGATTTACCACACACAAACCCTTCCAATGATCCTTCTCTAGGCACCAGCAACAAAAAGCATTCTAGCACACTGCCACTTTTTTAGCCAAAGGGGCTGAAGTTCTTTGCATGGATGCAAGTTCCAACAGTTTTATGTCATTTCATACTCATAAGAATGAGTAACTGTGGCTCAAGTCTTACATGGCAAGCAGTGACCACCAGTTTCTTCCTGTCCAAAATGGTCAGCATGGCCCCGCACTAACATCACTTATTCTTGCTATGACACATGAAAAAAGAAATGTCTATCTGGTGAGTCTTTTGAAAGCAAGGTCTTAGCCTGGAACAAGCTGAAGTGCTACAGCTCAGGCTGCTCCCATTCAGCAGAGTAGTTTTTCTTAAAGATACACATTAGCTTAGCATATTGACTTAGCAGAAAAGTCTGTGGAAGTTCTTAGGGGAAGATTAGCTGATCCACTTCTGCTTCTTGTTTTAAAAACATATAAATACTGATGGCTTTGTTGGATAGAAAAGAGAAAGCAGTTTTTGGTCCTGTTCAGCAAAAAAAAAATGAACTTAGTGTGTTTTGCTGAATCAGATCCCAAAAATTGAACATGCTTTATGTTGAATTGTTCACAGTTCAATGCATTTATAATCCAGGGTGCCCTGGATTATGACCGCCCTTTAGGCCAACCCTGACTCAATTTTAGGAAGCTGTTTTAACATAATTCTGTTTTATTTCCAGTACAGCATATTGGCTGCAAACCAACTGCATCAACTAGGCGGATCCCCAGCCTGCTGCTGTGCAGGTACAGCGCGGAACTGTGGAACATCGGGGTCAGCCTTTTCATACAGGATGGTCCCTTCTTCATTGTGCGTTCAATCCTGATGGGCCACTTCAGAATATTCAATCAGATGCTGGTGTTCTTTACAGCTAAAAATATCTTAGTTGTGACTCTACAATTCTATCGCTTGGCAGTGATAACGTTAGACTTCCGTGCTACCATTCTGCAGAAGAGCAGGAAGGGAGAAGTCAGCTGTTGCCCATGTGAGCCTTATGAAGCCAGCACTCATGCTACCGCTGACCAACGTACAGAGTTTGTTGCTTTTCCTCCAAAAGAGGAATCCCAAGCTCCATCAGAAGATCAGCGAACAGTTCATCACTTGAAAGAGGTCGCACCCCCCGCAGCTTCTTCAGAAGGGCTTAGCCTGGTTCTATGATCCAATACGCCTCCGTGCACCTAAGTCATCTCTTCCACCAAGAGATCAATGATTCCTTCTAAATGGTAGGGAAATTTCTGAAGCAAATTCATAGAAATGGGCCACTTCTTTATCCATTTGTATGGTGGGTTTTGACTAGTTCCCTATTATAGTATTGACAGGGATTCTGTAGCCATAGTTTGTAGTAGTAAGACAGGTTTGGCACACTAACAAAGTTGGTTATTATCTTTGGTGGCACTGTGCTAACGTATGTACTCACATGTATTCAAATAGAAGGACAAGCCTATCCATTCTGGGAAGTTCGGAAGCATTTAGCTCTCCTTGAATGGTTGGGCTATAACCAGAGTGCGATGAACGATACATTCACTGTGTATGGGAGCAACTTCAGCAGCGACAACTGTGCAGACATGCAGGTGAAGGGAGATGACATTTCTACTGTTACTGCAACATCTAAGTTTCCTGAATGAACAGTGGTTGAGAAAAATCTTCAAATGTTACCTCATCCTTGGCTGGATTCAGTTAAAAACTATTGCATACACCAGACTGTCTCTTAGGACCTGCATGGTCTGAATAAGCTAAACCTTAAAAATAAATAAAAAAGACTAAATAAATAAAAAGCAGTCCCATAGATCATAGAAGACAACTGCATTTGTCAGAGGCATCTTCTGAAGAGGTGCTTCCCTTTCCATTTCTATCAGTTAGAACACAAAAAAAGAAAACCCCAACATATTTGTAAAAACTTACACCCCCCCCCCCCATCGTTTCACTGTGCCTGAAGCTGAGACAAGTTTTTTAAAACTCATTTAAAATGGTAACATTTTAAAGTGGCCTGATGCAGGCATGCAACCTGACTAGAAAGGAAATGGCACCGCTCAAGTTTGACAAGACAAAAGGATTCAGGTTTGTGCTTCACGTTTTATAAAGCACCATGAGGTCCCATGAAATGACACTCAACAGAACAGACTCTGGGGTTAAGATCTATTTTTAAGAAATCACTAATAACTATTCGTTTACTACTTTGACATGTGGAGTGAACTACTTGGGGCCAGATTAATTTCTCCCCAGAACTCACTTTATCAGTGTAAGACCATTGACTTTGTTGGGCTTAACTTACAGCAGCTGAAATAAGTTATTTTTGAAAGCCTGACAACAAGTTAGACTCTCACAGAAAACGGCAGCTGCTTTTACAAGTTTCTGCATCCATTCTAAGAGTGCAGAGAAGCATATAAAAAATCTAGCAAATTAAGAGTTAAAAAAAAAAGAGTTAAAGTAACTTCCCAATCAAACATTATTTTCTAAAGCCACCACTATCTAAAAGACAGAATCTGGCCTGGGGAATGCATAAGTGTTTCTACTATTGCTGCAGCAGTCATAGGCTTTTTTACCCATAGCCTGATTATCAATTACTTGTTTATTCTTTGAAAGATTAACCTATTTAAAAATTCCAGCCCCCAAGCACGTGAACCTGTGTTTGTATTGGTGAGCTCTTACGGTTCTATGCAGGATTAAGCCCTTCCATTATGAAAAAAGAAAATGCTCATCCATAAAGAAGGAAAGAAGTCTCATACACTTTATAGCCCCTTCTAACACTTGTGCTTTAGTAATAACGTGCAACACCTCCTGCTCGTCTTATGTTGGGCATTTTTCCAGCAGATATTTACAAAAGCGCCGATTGTCATTTGCCATGGCATTGTGAGGTATACATATGGAGAGTGGAATGCAAACTTCATTTGGGATTTGAATTCAAGTCTCGAGGTAAAAAAGCTGGAGTGCTGCTGCTGACCAGCTGTGCTGTCCAAAACCTTCCACGTTAGGGTGACTTTCGAATCAGTTGGTAGAGCCGCAACATATCTCCTTATTGATGCAAGCCAGGAATATTTTACAGAGAACTATATTTCCTGGTCTTCAGGCTGTTCCATTTTAAACAGCAGTAAAGCCTCTAATCAGATTTACTGTGAGAAGAGCTCACTCCACTGCTGTGTTTTTACTACTACCCCATTCTCTCACAAACTAGGCCAGATCCTCCCTCATGCTGATGATGGAATATATATTTGGACTTCCCTTTTCCTCCTCATTATCAGGGGTGACATCAAATAGACTGCTCAGAAACAGAAGAAAACTCAAACAGATGAATAAAGCACTTGATGGTGGGTAGTTTACCTCCCCACCTGTGTGCAGAATCCCATGTGCTAGGCAGCAGCAGGCATGACATGCAGTTCCCTCTACTTCGCCGAGAAGCCTGGAAACGGCAACAGCTTGTATGTTTGATCACAGCGGCAAACCCCAGTTGCAAGCCCTCTTCACCTTCCTCCTGCACGTCTTTTGAGAGGGAGGAGCGCAGCACTGTTCCCAGCAGGCTGGTTGAGTCTGCTGAATCAGCAGCTGGGTGTGGGGAGCCATGGTGTCATCCTGCAGCCTTCCAGAGCTTTGCACTAGGCAAGTGGTAGATGGGTTTTCTTGAAGACCCGCCAGTATCTGTGGCGTATATAAAGAACAACTGATGTCATGCTGGCTATTCAGGAAAAGCTGCGGTGAACTTTCACATGAGGAAAAATTCAAGCTTTCAAAATGGAAGGATTTCAGAACATTTATCCTAACCATTATTTACTTGAGTCAGGAGAATTACATTACTAAATCTCTTCTACAAATAGATATCTAGCCATTTACTGTTATTTATTCTGGTTGTTCCTGCCTTGTCCTTTTAGATTATTCCATATTAAACCTCACTGAAGTGTTTTACCACTTGTCTTTTCCCGAGCTAAAATGTATTCTTCTTTTCCTTTGGACACTGGGTCAAATAAGATCATAGCCCTGAGGCTAAAAAAAAAAAATAGCAACAACCACGATTTTATTGTGTCGCTCTTTGTATTTTTACTGTACTATGTTATCTGGGACCATGTAGAAATGGAAGAAAACGTGCAATTACTTTTAAAAATTTCCAACTGTATTTTGCAAATAAAAGGCAGTTACCTCAGGCATAGCTGCCAGTTCATTACGTGAGAGCTGACTGTTATACGTTCCCATTAATTACATCTTCCACATGCCGCTTTTCCTTTCCATCCTTCATAAGTTAATTACTTCGGCCAGATTCTGACTGCACCCAATGTTTTCAAAACTCGGAGCAACTGCAGTAGATTCCACTCTGTTCTGAACAGGTTCTTTTTTACTGATAACCTCTGCCTCCAAGAATGCAAGTGACAGTGCAATCCCAGAGAGGACATGTTCAATGTCTGCACCCAGGGTGCGTTTTACAGACGCACACAAGTACATACATGTGTTTAGATACTCATACACACCTGGCAATGCCTAATACGTACAGCTTTTATTCCTGTTGCAGTGTGTGAGATTGCTGATGAAAACACTTTGCAGATGTCTGTAAAACACTTTCAGAAACACTTAAGTATTACAAATATCTTAAAGCTTAGGGCTCTAAATATCAAGCTTATAAAACTCTCCAAACAATGTGCTGATTTTAAAAAATATTATAAGTTGCCTGGAACACATTCCTTCCATGAAGGTTCCCTCAGTTGAGTGAAGCCTACCCAATCACTATTTCCCCCTCAAAAATAAAGTTCTTGAAAGGAGCATTAGAACAGAACTCTGGCATCAAACACTGCACAAAGCTGTTTCTCTGACAATAGAAAATAGGCAAGCCTTGAAATCACCAGGTTGGAGAGTCCTTGCGTCCAATTCTCCATGCTGTTTTATGAGGAAGGAACCCTTCCTTGAAGAGTTCTTGTTAGCCAGCTCCACTCCAGTGATCCCCAGCAAACTGCTAATAGAGGAACTCCAGTCATCTGGAATCTGTCTGGCAGGTGACCCTAAAAAGCTCTATGCAAACTTCTAATCCATGCTGACTTGGGTCCTGTCTTTTCCCTTTAGACTGAGTTAAGGGGGTGAAAGCAATGTAACAATGTAAAAAAAAAACACCTTAATTTATCAACCTAAACTCTTACCTCATTCTCTAGATACTGCTGTTCATTCCCTGTCTACTTTTCCGTCTGCGTTCCGGGTTCCCTGTCCAGATCTCAATACACAGACAAAACACACTAAACACTGAACTTCCTAAAGCTGCCTGTGAATGTCTTCACAACAGCACACAAGAATTCAGGCCAAAAATTAAGAAGAGCCAAGCCTATTTCTTCCTGTTAAAGAAGGAAGGTATCTACAGCTGCCAAAAGGAGTTTCCTCCATTTGTTTGTAGCCTACTGCAGGGAGAAGAATGTTTTCCTGAGCAGTCTTTCTGCGAAGGACTAGCTTATTAAAACAGCAGCATCATTTCCTGTAGCCCTATGGATTAGTATCTCCTTCAAACAATCTTAAGGTCATATAAAGTTTGAAATGAGGCTGTCAGACTGTAGGTAAAACAGGGGAGCTGAAGCGTGGCAGTGTAAAAGTGATGCCCTAACTCAGCATTTTTAATCTGGGGAGGAGGGAAAGACCTCCAACCCAAGTAAAGTAGGCCTGCATGGGTATCATCTGTGATAGCTACTTGGAAGATCTGAACTGAAAATTGCTCTAAAATCTTCAGTCTCCTGTGCATCTAACTAATAGCTTCCTGAAATAATCATACAGAATGGATATATTCACAGCTAACACCGAGGCCTCGCAGAAGACTTCAGTACAGCGTTAGAAGTGATTTGTAGTGTGAAAAACTGGTTGAGTCTTGCTGTTCTTTCATTCTGTATTATCCTGAATAAACTGCTGCTTCCCATTTGAAGAATGCGTTGGGCTTAATTTTATCTGGCATCCTGCCTAAGTACATCATAATTCCAGCCTCCTGATAGAATTCACAAAAACCTTGTCTTTCACAAGAAACTTGGTAGAAGCCTTGTTGAAGCATCTTTCAGGATTGCAAGAGACAACAGTATGTTCAGCAACAACAGGGCATGAACCAAGACAGCTGTCAGACACTATAATTTACCATAGGCCTAATCCTGCTTTCAGGTAGCATTCACAATGCCATGGCTAAAGATCATTACTCTCTTAGTAGTATTACTAGAGATGTGGTTTTATGTTTCTCATTTTCTCATGCAACCCATTCTAATGCTTTAAGATGCACCTTCCAAAGAGATTTAATCACAACCACCAAACTAGAATACTCTCACTTTAGAGGTCAGCTCTGTGATGTGGTTAGCCTTCTCCTTGAGTGAGGGGGAAGGGGAGAAGAACTCTTTCTTCTTTCCTTCTCCTTTCTCCTCCCAGATTTCATACTATGGTGAAATCACATTGTCCTGATCCAGTAACAGACCAATAGGAGTTAATATTCTGCCTTGTGAGCTGCACATCAAGTTTAACTTAAATTTTAAGCTCCATTGTGGCAGAAAAGAAAAATCTATTTTGTGGTCTAATCCAAGGAATACTAATTCATTAAAAACCCTCTTACATGCAGAAAAAGGAGAGAATGCATAAGTAAGAAGTGCCACAGGGGTAGCCTTAAGCCATATGCCAGCAAGTTAGTCTGCTTGTATATTATGAGAATTTTTATCCACCTAATCAATAAGAAATGAATAGTTACTATGGCAATTTCTACACTACAAGGTACTGTGCTGCAGTAGAGTATGTTCTAGAAGGACAAATACACTTACCACTCTGTTATGTAAATTTCTGCATCTTTTACAGTGTTGCAGTGCAGTGTGTAGGCTTGAGAAAGGTGAGAAGAATAAACAGAGTCAGAAAACAGTTATAAAGGACTGCTTGGGAATTCTTAAGAGACTAATAGATGCCAGGTTAGAGTGACCCACAAACATTCAAACAAATCAAGCAGTGATCTTACATATCATTGGCTTGAAATCAAATATAATGAAACTAAGATTTCACTACTGTATTTCCATTTGGTTATATTCCTTCAAGTTTAGGCTGATGGGGCTAGTGTATAGTCCCTTATACCACCATCAATTCATACTAACAATGATTTCAAAGGATAACAATACAGCCTGCAGTAGCCAGGGCTGATTACAATGGATGTATTCCCTTACAGCACAATACTCCATAACCCTGTAGGGACCGCTGACACACATACAGAACAAGGATAAAACTGCACTCTCAAGGTACAGAATACTACAACAAAAGCCTAAGGTTGTTTTAAAGGTTTGAAAATAATTGATCATACTCATCTTCATTAAATACACAAAGAAAGTACACACGCCTCCTATAAAAAAAAATCTTTATCCTTGTTTCACCCCATTATGTTTTGCAGGGTGGTTTTTCCCCCCCCCCCCCCCTCTTTCCAAAATATTATAATTTTTCAGGTATTGGAAACAAATGGGAAGGGACAAATGCTGAGGAGAAACCTAAACACAGAGGCAGGCAGTTCCCTTCGAGATGAATGACAAGACAGAGGTATCATGGCTGCATACAGAAAAAAAAATTGAGTCACCACAACTGCTGAAGACAGACCAATGACTGTAGCCCAAACCTGTTGAAAAGATGGTCAGGAGAAAAGCCTCAGGAAATTAGCAACAGGGCAACTTGAAAGAGAGAGAGACAGGGACACACAAATGCAGGGCCCTAAGGAAACTTCTAAACTTCCATTAACATCTTCTAGAAACTATATACAAATAACATTTGGCATAGTTACAAATGTGTCCACTTCTGACAAATATACACACGTAACAGAGGTGCAGATTGTGTTGCCATTACTCAAGTGATCAGCACTGAGAACTGAAAGCAAGTATGACTAAAGGTACTGGGTTCTTCTCCACAGGATTCAGATACAATTGTATTTTAACTCATAAAACACTGACTCTAAAGTTATGTTATAAAGAAACACCAAATCCTATATAGGAAGGCTGTGGGCCTCACTGTAGTAGCAAAGAGACAGCCCCAGAAACCTCACAGGTAGAAAATAATTAAAAGAAGCAATAAGTATAACCCACAACATGTATGCTGGTTCAAAAGAAATATTTGAAGTGGGACAATCCCTTTGAAATCTGAGAAGAGTGAAAGAAAGGCCTTGTATCAGAAGACAATAAACTTAGGCAAATCTTTGGAAGGCTGGATAGTTTTATATCACAGTCCAAGCAAAGGCTGAGGTAATGTGTAAAGATGCAAACAGAAATCCAAAGCTCTAACACTACACAAAGAAAAACTCTTAAGACAGAAGGGCTGTCTATGCACACCACCATGAAGGAGCAGACTGAAGGGCTGGGCTACTCCTGGAGAAGACACTTAACCTTCACACTCCATCGCAGCCTACGCACCACAGTAGCCAACTTTCACCCACTTGAAATTATGACTGAGTCTGTCTGGATACAGTTTTCTAGGACTCTCAGAAGTACACACAATTGGACAAGAAGAGAGTTTAAACAGGCTCTTTATTTTCTCCCAAACATTCTACTTCAACAGTACTCCCATTAGATGATTTCAAGTCCGTTTCCTTATTAGATAAGGCCAGCTACATCAATTTTTCCACTGCAGAAAGAAGGAATGATACACAAGAAGTGGTCTGGCCAATATCATAAAACTAGACTTTGAAAAGGCTTTATTCGCACCTCTTGGAGGTTTACTGAGGTCCTTAATGCCACAAACCAATTCCTCAGAAAGTGTCACGTAACACAACTAGAAATAGCATAGTTCAGAAGTTAGAACTTCACATCATCAGCTAGATATAAGAAATAACATCCTTTTAAAGTGAACAAGAACAGGGAGGATTTTTACAGCACTGTTTCCTTAACCAAACTGTCTCTTCCCAAAAGGCTTTAAGTCAGTACGCTTGTGTTTTAAAGGTCTATTTCCATAGCTTACGTGAAGCCCCTTAGTTTGGATCAAATGAAATTAGCAAGTCTGATACCTCCTTTAGAAAATCTTCAGCTGATCATATTTTAATCTGCATCAAATGTTCCTGTGACTACCTCATAAAACTCATTCTGGACAGAACTTTCTTACGAGTAAGTTGTCCTTTTATGTAGCTCTGCAGGTGGGTTCTGTTTAAAGCACTGAAAATGGAAGAAAACATGCCCTGTATGGAAACACAACTGGAACTGACTATGCATCCAAACTAGTTCTCAAAGAGGCTTTGAGAACTTCTAAGGAAGTATTCCCAATAATGAACTTCAGCAAAATTTCCATTTTGTGTTGTAAAGAGCCTGTTACTGTGGTCTCCACAGATGTGCAGTAGCACCAACTGTTCACATAACACAAACCCCACACTTTTCTAGAAGAGCAACATACTTCATTGTGCTGCACTGAGAAAACTTGTGCCAACTAAAAACTAGAAATTACCCTGAAACTAGAAAAACCACCATTTGTCTCACAGAATGGTTAGGTCCTGAAAGTAAAGTTTTGAAGCCTGTCAGCCACTCATGGATTCCCAAGATGACATATCCAAAACAGAAAAAAAACATGTTCTGTGAGTTATGAAACACCATGAGCTCTTCACTTTTAGTATTGTACACTCCCTACCCTTCCATTATCTAATTTCTATTGTTTAACATCCTATTTATAGACTTCAGGCTCTTTGCTGGTTATTTTATTGTCATCAGTAACAATTGCTTGTTGCTTGAACTATTTCCTTACCTCAGATTTATAGTGCCCTTAGACTCTCAATAAAAAAAAAAAACACCACAACAGAAAACCCAACCCCACAACACCCACCCCCCCGCCCCATACTTCCAGTGTGGCCAAGATTTACCCAAACAGCTGTTACAAGCACCTTGCAAGATCATAAGTCTAAGCAGCAGCAAAGTAAATACTAAACAATACACTTGAATTAGAGCATGAAAGAATTTAGCAGTAACTAATTCTAGCATAAACAGTTTAATAGGAAGTACCCTCTACAAGTGTTTAAGAAGAAAAAAGTCCTTTACTGAGTCATAGTGGCAGCAAGAGAAGTTACTCCTCTTCATTCTACCTTCTTTCTGTGTCCTGAGATGTTATTCCCATTCCCTTACTCCTACACAGCCTTGTTCCAAGAAGCCTCATGGACAAGGATCCCTTTTTAATTACAGTCATTTCTGAAAGATGGACCTCAAGCTACACAAACTGAAAATAAAACTGAGCAGAGCCCAAGCATCTAGGAACACTGGTGTCGTAGTTTAATGCCAATCAGTAACTAAGCACCAAACAGCCACTTGATCACTCCCCCCACAGTGGGATGGGGGAAGAGAATCAGAAGAGTAAAAGGGATCAAACTCATGGGTAGAGACAAACAGTTTAATAGGTAAAGCAAAAGCCATGCAGAGCAGCAAAGCAAATCAAGGAATTAATTCACCACTTCCAATTGGCAGGCATGTGTTCAGCCATCTCCAGGAAAGCAAGGCTCCATCATGCATAAGGGTTACTTGGGAAGACAAACGCCATTGCTCCGAGCATCCTCCCCTTCCTCCTTCTTCCCCCAGCTTTATATGCTGAACATAACATCATATGGTACAGAATGTCCCCTTGGTCAGGTGGGGTCAGCTGTCCTGGCTATGTCCCCTCCCGGTTTCTTGTGCACCCCCAGCCTCCTCACTGGTGGGCTGAGGTGAGGAGCAGAAAAGACCTTGACGCTGTGTAAGCACTGCTCAACAGTAATGAAAACATCGCTATATTATTGACACAGTTTTCAGCACACATCTAAAACACAGCCCCATACCAGCTACTATGAGAAAGTTAACTCTATCCCAGCCAAAAGCAGCAAAACTGGTTAAAGAGAACAGCAGGAAGTGCTGCACAGACACCCTTCCCTGGTGGAAGCCAGTTTTACTGTGAATAGAGATAATGCTTTGTTAGGAGAAGCAGACAGTCACACGGGATGTGGGAGAAGGGACAACACCACAGGGAGGTTTGACTCAGCTGTATACAAGAATTTAGAGGCAAACCCTCTACCTTCACATTTCAAGGACACAGTGAAGAGCCATGTCTTTTTCAAATGCTTAGTAGCATTTCAGATGATACTAGATGTGCTTTGGAATCACTTCATCTATACACACACAACTATTAGAACAAGGCCGCAGGCATCAGGAGGAAAGCCGGGAGAAGAGAAAGGTACTCGGACAGTTAGAAAAGTGGGACACATTTGCACCTTACTCCAGGCAGGCAGAAAGCTTGGTTAACTCTGGGGTTGCCATAACTGAATAATTCCTGTAACAACTTCAACACAATTTTGCACAACCATGATGTAACACATGCTTCTTCACACCACACACCTTCAACATTGCAAAAGTCAGGCAGGATTCACCAGCTCTGCTTATCGTACTCTTGCATTCCATGTCCTGTGAATAGGAAACCTGCAGATGATCCTTCAGGACAGACTCAGTCAGGACAATGTCTCATTGAAAGGGGATGCCTTCCTCTCTACTGCATTCAAGATATGAAAGAGCGCTCCTGAAGTAGTCAACTTACCAGGTGGTGAACTATTTCTTTGGCTCCTCTTTCTCCTCACTATGGGACTGTATATGTTATGAACAACATTGCCGCCCCTTCTGAGTCTATCCTGACCCAAGATGTAGGAAAATTTCACAAAATAACCAGCTTCTGAATTTAGAACTTCATTAACAACACAGGAGAAGAGAAAAAATTCTTACCATATCAGGGCAGTCCATTTCACATCCAACATCTGAGACCAAGAATACAGACACATAAACATTTGAACTAATCTAATTCCCTGCTTGGGAACAACAGGAAGAGTTTTCATCCTCCCAACTGCCTATTCACTAGGCTCCTCCCTTCCCTTTTTGCTGCTCCTGGGGCTCACCTGATTGCAGTTAGGTCCTTGATTCAATTTACTAGTTCAGCTGAAAACTAAGAAGCAGAGGCAGGAAGAAGACACAGTCTGTTGCATTAACTCAGCTGTGTTGCCTAACTGCCTGAAGAATGACAAGTCATATAACCTAATTGGAAACAGCCAGATCAGGAACTGTTTCTATACTTAACCGTTGAACGATTAAACTTGCATTTAGTGGATTCTTACTGACCTGAAGCCCTCTTTTCTCTGTTGCTGACTCCCACAGTCTGACAGGAGGATTATCCAAGGATATCTCTGTCAAGTCCACAACACAGAAAAAAACAGCAGAAAGCTCTTCAGATTTGCCTGCACTTGGAAAGTTTCTCAGGAAGGACAAACTGCAGTGGTAGGATCCCTTTCTCTTTCCAGTGGAACAAGTCTATCCAAAATAGCTGCTTGCAGCTGGAACAAGAGACTATGAGACACTGGTGAGAAACCGGAGTGTAGGACTGACCCAAAGGAGACAGACCCTTTCCCCAAGTAGAAAACAGGGGAGGGCACCTCTGCCAGTTTTCTACTGCTGTCCCCACTTCTCTGTATTCTTTTAATAACAAAGAGGATTGGAATCTCAGACTGTAATGACAGTCCAGACCTCTTTGGCCTCATCCACTTTGGGCTCTGACTGCATTCAAATACAGCTGGAAAAAGGATGATTAAGTAGCACTGTCAGGTTGGCTTCTGGGAAGAAGAAGAAGAAAAAAATTGCATTAAATCACTGTTTTCAAGACAGATCTGAGACTTGGGAGATGTTTTTTAAAGTGACTTAAAAAGTGACTTAAGGCCCCTATTTTCCTTTGGCAGTTTTTACAAGATATAAACTTCTTTAGTACTCCATAGTTTGCCTGAATACCAAGTGATTCAGCGAGTTTTCCATTTATCTATATTCATATCTTTCAGCCACAGTGAGAGGGAGACAACAGAAGCCAGATATGAAGAGCGCAGAGCTATGCAGTCAGGATCTTCCAGAATCATCCCAGTCTGTCAGGCAGTAGTTCCAGAGTCAGTCAATAGTGGCCAGTTTGCTATTCATGCTGCCCTACAGGTACAACAGCATATCCAGCAGCCCCTTACATTCAGGTAAACATGAGTCTGCCTGCAGATCGATGATAAATTCCTTTCTGACAGTAATTAATTATATAAAGGGCAGGGTGTTGTGCCTCTCAGCCTCCAACTTCTCTGGCTTTGACAAAGTTTGATCTTATAATTATCCTTTCAGCATTGCTCTGCTGTGCTTCCCACTGGATCTTTCAGCCTACTAACAGTGAACCAGGGAGTCCACGAGACCCAGGTGTTTGGCTGCAGGGCTCTCCCCTGGGATCCCTCCTTTTTGTCACCTGGGTCTGCAGACCAAGTTCTCTCCGCCAGTATGGAGAAGATGTTGGTCTTGTTGTGTACAGCAGTCCGACAAGCATTCACGCTGACACACTTGTACCAGATTGGTACATTTCTTGCATAATGCTCAGGAGAAGGAACAACAGTTTCGGGGGTTTTTTGCACTTGTAGTTTACTTAACGCTGGGGGCGCAGCCCTAGACTTGGGCTTCCATGATAATGGCACCAGCTGTCACACTATAGACTGAGGGTGCTAGACCAAGTGCTCAGTCTTGGTTCACTATATTGCAAGACAAAGAGATTGTTTTAGATTAAGGACAGTAAGTGACAGATCCATTTCCTGAAAGTCGCATGCACAAAAATGTTAGGCAAACGCAGTGCAGCCTCTAAATGAAGAGTGGCCTGTTTGCAGAGATGAAACAACTGCAGAGGTTTCCAGAGCTCTGATTCTGGAGGATGACAGGCCTGTTACAGCTCACACACAATCGTACTGGTTACACCTTCCTCCGGTCCTTTACAGCAAGACAATGGCCACCCCAGCAAATAAATTTCCATGGAAGGTACTGGAGGCTGATCGGTGCAGGATCCTAGTTCAGAACACAGGATACCCCTGCAGCTAGCTATTGCCCTGCTTGTACTCTCAGGAGTGCATAAAGCAGTGGATGAGTAGCTGGATTCTACTTAACTGGAGTTCTCTGGCCCACTATGGCTTGACTGAAGTGCAGTAATAAATTACATGATGCCCCTGCACACTTCCAGAATGTGAACATCTATGCAACTAAACAGATAGGATGGTTCCTGGCATGTTTCTGACCCAGGCAAAACAGTATTCACCCCTACAACCCCAAGGTGTGTGTTAGAGTCATGATGTTGCAGGAGCTGGCATTCCTTACACATGTGGAGGCGCAGAGAGTTTCCAAGTGTAATCATGCGCTGCTCTGTGCCAGCAAACCTCAAGGCCTTGATACTTTTGTTATTTCTAACAGGCGTAATTTAGTAGGAAATATGTAATCTAAGCAATTCCCATTGATTTCAGCTATGGACTGATTTCAAGTAGTTGTAGTCCATGTCTGAAAGGAACAGAGCCTGGCCTACATCTGAATTTGCCCCGAGTCGTACATGATCTGGATGCCTACAAAAAACGGTAACAGGAGTACTGAACTCTGGAATGGAAACCCATAGGCAGAAGTCTGTGAGAAAATGATAGAAAATTCAACTGCTGTGACTTGTGTGGTGGCGGCGCTGAAGTTTCTGCACTCACTCCCTGAGCAGAAACATTACCAGGGCAGGTACAAATATGAGACTATTTCAATAAATGGTCCATAACTTGCCTACATGTTAGAATTCAATTTTCTCTGCTTTCATATACCTTTATTGCACTTCTTGGAACATAACAACCTAAGAGATTTCTCTTTACGGCATGGAGCATATGAATGTTATAAAAGAGTCTTTACAGCAAAATAACCTCAAGAATTATTTACATTACTGTCAGCTCTTTTGAGACACTTAGACTAACTCTGTCATTAGGGATTTTCCTTTTTAAAAATGTCTGTGTCCCTTGACAAAGCCCTTCACACTTTAGCCAGATAAACCACATTTTGCTCACATGATGTATTTCTGACTGACAGCATAGTTTGCAGCCTTTAAAAATATTCACATGCAAGAGTCAAAACATGGCATGCTTGCAGCCCCTTGGAATCTTAATTCCATGTCTGTCTAACTTCCTGTCAAAACTTAGATAGTAAGCAGTAATCAGAAAGGCCTACTGTGAGAAAGAGTGAAGTTTGTAGGATTCAATGAGACAAAAAAAAAGGGGGGTTATCTTCTGATTTTCCAGAACAGAATTGCAAAACAAACAATGCAGCCTCAAAGCAACAAATCTGAATTGGTCATGGTATAGCTCAATGGAGAATAAATACACTCTGAAAGGAAATGAGAGATGAAAGAAAAAATTTACTGTAATTTACATTTGTTAATATGGAAATTATGAAAATAAGTAAATGCCAATAAAAAGACATTAATAGAATTCACCCAGATTTACAATATGAATTTTATTCTGTCATTCCTTCTTATATATAATCCAACAGAGCTCAAGCTGCCTAAAAAGCGCCATTATTACAGTGATACAGAAGTCTGCTATGCCTAGTCATGAATCTAAACCCCACCAGTGAATGGTATACCAACAGTAAATCGGACAAGAACACAGACGTCCTCTACCTTAACTGTTAACCAACCTTCAAGCAAGTATCCCTTGAGGAAAGCTTTGTATTCTGCAGGCATTATTACCAGCTCTTTTGAAACCTTTGCTTGCAAATTATTGATAAATGACACTGAGAGTTTGCAACTGTTCTCCCTGAGATCAGTGGTGAAATTTGCTTGAACTTTGCTGCCTCTCAGAGTGTAACGGTATGTGGGTGCACTCCAAAACGGCTAGAACAATATAGCAGCTTATGACACCCACTATAGACCACCGGAGAGGTAACTAAAGTCTCTGGTCAGGTCCCAGGGTTAAAATGAAATCCAAACCCACCTCATTGCAGACATGACCAAATTAAGACACTGTCACTTAAAATGTTCATGGGCACACAGGCACGGAGTGGTGAGCAGGCCTCGAGACAGCAAAGTCACCAGCCAGCGTGCCTGTCTTGACAAGAGACTAGACAGATTTGTTCAAAACCAGCTTGTACTATGCCTAAGAGCAACTAATTCTCTCCTCGTGTTCATTACATTCTCTCTCCTCTTTATGTGAAAATGATCGTTCTGACCTGCAGAAAAATGTTTAATTATTACTCAGATTCATGGTCACAGCATTAAGGTTTTTCAAAGACATCTTACAAACTGAGAACAAAAAAAAAAGTTTTAAAAACCCTGTTACCTAAGAACCTATTGAAATTCTTCAAGTCTCTGGGCATGCATTATGTATTCACCAAGTTTGCTGCTGGTGATGTAAGTTAGAAATTCTCCTGCTGGTTTTGATTACAGCTGCAGAGTCACAGATTTGAACAGCAGTAGACAATCATTTTTCTGAGCCTGCACATAAATATAAAACGTTTCCTTTTTCCTTATCACATAAACCTTCCACTATGATTACTTCAAAATGAATTCCTGTTTTCTTCAGATTTTCTCCACTTATCGTTTTACAATTAACAAAATGTATTCCATCCAACAAAGCTCTGTTATTTGCATATTCAAAGGTCACCATACAGGTTAAAGTTATTTAACTATGAAAGAGATGATAATTTCACAATCTTTTTACATGTAGATAAAATACAAAATTACCTCTGGGTTTTTAATTTGCACATTTACAGAGGCATGATAAAGAGTTTTACGATAATGCTATAAGCAGCATAACGAACTTTCAATTAGGCTGTGACAGCTTTTCCCTCTAGTCTTTGCATTGTCATTTTATTATTTAAAACAGTCATCTCTTTGAGGGAGCAACAAAGAATTTTACTTATTACACCCATACTTTGGAACCAAAATGGCAGCTTCTCCCAGGAGTGCTTCTGCAGCCTGTCAGCTCACACACGTGCGCTGCTTAGCGTGCAAGTGCTCCTTGCCAAGCAGGGTGGGAAAGAGATGGAATCAGATCGAATTAGATCAACAGAACATCAGGTTTTATGGGTGTCCCTAGCACTGAACAGTCCAGATCATCAGATTAGAGCAGTGATAAATGGCAAAGAAAAGTCCTATATATTGTTATGGTACCCTTGTGGGTTATCTTTACTTTATTTCATATTGCTGTTGTACAAACACAATAGAAATCTTTCTGGATGTGAAACTTAAATATTCCTAGGAAAAGCAGTGATCACTGAATTTTCTATGAAATGGTAACAAAGTGAAATTCTGCCCCCCAATCTAAAAAAGTTCTTGGCACACCTCACAGAAAATTAGGGTCCTCGGCATGACACTTCACCCACCTTAGGTAAACCAACGCAACTGAGCTAATTATGAGTCCAACCCATTCCAAAGTTACCCTTTTCAGTTAGCACCATGGCCACAAACCATTCCAACCTCTTAGAACGAACAGGCAGAGGACAAACATTTCTTAATATTACGAACTACTCCAGTCGGTCGCTGTGACTACTTTCTATTTGTGTTGAAAGCCAACCACGTCAAAGTCATATGTTGGTTTTTTGTCCCCAACTGTCTATGCTTTTCAACTGGAGAGTAAATGATTGCAACAAAGCAATTGCTGTATTTTTAGGTGTCTAATCAAAACATGCTACTGCAACTTGAAAAGTCCTAGAGATACAAGTACTAAAAAACATTAAAAAATCATTAATTTCATAAAAAATAAGGTCAGACAAATCTCCAGAAATTGACACTACTTATTGAAAATCACAGGTAATTTTACATCTCAGCTGTGTGCAATAGAATGCAGTCATTTCTGGTCATATCTGATGTAACAATATTGCACACCGATGGTAAATGGTTTACAGTTTTGAAAGGTGCAATGAGTAAGTCGCATGAAACAACAGATAATTTACTGCTCTTTCAAGCACTATGAACAAAAAAGAAAGGTCAGAGGCATATGTATGCAAAGGAATGCTTCTATTAAAGTCACAATAACATATGACTACTACGGGTCTAGAATAGCTGTTGAGCTATTTTACTGTCAGAGGTTTTACCCTCCTTGACATGTGTTTTCCTCATCTTCATTTGCCATGAATCCCATCTAGCTTGGAACTCGAACAGTTCAACAGGTTACGCAGTGAAAGCTACATCCCTTTATCCCATCCTGAGACACCTTAAAAGATCTTGGCCTCTTTCCAGATCCTCATGTTTTTGTAGATTACTTTATAGGGTGAGGAGAAGAGGACACAAATGTGAGTCACTATAAATAGTACCCTAATTGTACAGATTACTGTTATATGCTGTTCCCCCCCTCAGTAACTGACCCCTTCAAAAAAGAAGATTCAAATTAATAATAAACCCCACACATCCTTAGGATTAATATGAAAATTTGCAAGACTTCTACTACAGAAAATACAAGCACATTCCATCATGACTGGACATGAGGACCCCAGTGACAATATTACAATAGCAAAACCAAATGCCATGCATTTAAAATACTATTTAGAAAGACATGAAGAATCTGGAGGTCTGGTACACCTAATACTGCAGAAGAAGAGGTGACCTAAGATTGACCGAAGTGGAAGTCTTAAGATGAACTGAAACTTTTTAGAAGTCGATAAAATTGTGAAACCTGGTAAAGTGCATTTCTTTTCCTGATTTCGTCTATAAGTGGATGTGTGCGAAGCACTGCAAAAGACTTCCATTTTTATTTCATGTCAAATAAGGCTACAAATCATGTTTTGGAGAACTGTGAGTCTTGGGGCAAGATGAAATTGCCATTGTAGTCCAAAAGAGGACTGCATGTATTTGACAGGTGAGAACCTTACTTGGACTGACGCTTTACACAGCTTGATACAACACTGAGGCTGAAACTGAAAATGTTAAAATGTCTGAATTAAAAAAAAAAAAAAACCAACACATCAAAACCCACCTTTTTATGCTTCTTACATGTAGCACAGAATTGACAGTAAATTCTTGTGCATGCATTGTACCTGAACCATGGAACTACCAAGTTGCTTTCAGCAATTCATCCTGAAATCCTGTCTTTAGTGTTTTACTGCAGAAAGCACCTTAAAGCCAAAATCTAGCCATTGATGTAGTGGAAGAAAAGAGTAGTAAAGAATGGTTTGCTAACAATGTATATTTTGAAGCATGAGATTTCACACAGCTTAGGGAGTTACCAGTGTTATTGGTCATAAAATTATTCAGTCCTTTTAAACTATCCAGCTACAGTATTAATCTTGGTAACCTTCCTCGACAATGAATTAAACAGACTTACCAGACTGTAAAATAAAGGTAGTATTTTCTTTTATTGGAACCACATTTATTCTAGTTAATATCATATATAACTTCATATATTATAAGAAAGAACATAGGAGGGTCTAGTTTTCACTATGCATTTGTGATCTTGATGTAGATTTCTTTAAATCTTTGTCCAACTTCCTTGCCATCCTGCCCAGCTGTATGTCTCTTCTGATTAAATAAAATAATAATATATTTTTTAAATTGCAGGAGGTACAGAGGTTGACACTCAATCTTTTCCTAGGATACCTGCTGTCTTGGCACCCTTGCCTCCATTCTGAGAAGTGGAAGGCTCTTTGAATTACCCTATAACATGACCTGTATGCCTGGGAGGTGGAATAAAAAGATCCACTCTTCACCAAACTGTTTACTAGCCTACACTGAGGATTAATCAAGGCTACTGGATGGAACTGGAATAAATTCTTCTAATAGTCAATTTGACAAAGAAATTGACGTTTCAGGCCAACTCTCCAGAAATTCATGCCAAGTTCAGAAACATTTTGGCTTTAGAAAAAGGAAAAGGAACACATAAAAGATCACACTTGTGTGATCATGCTGTGCAAATGTTTGCGTGCCTGTCCATTACTGCCACCATTTTCTCCCCCAATAACCTGGACACCCAGTGGCCGGTGTTAATTAAACCTGGCACAGAATTAGCAATTCAACAGAAAAATTCCTACAGGTCCCATGGAGGCAAACATCAAGGTAAAGGAGCAAGATCCTATTAGTGCATGCACTGAGGGGAAAGCTCGGACGGGCTCCGGCAGTAGGTACCAACAGCTCCACATTAGCAAGAGCAGCTGCATCTGCTTCTATCACAGTTCACAACAAGTTTGACACCCGAGCACCAAAACCTGGAGCATCCTGTGGGTTCTACCACTTTCAGGATGGAACAGAGAAAGAAAGCCAGTTCTTCCAACAGTGCCACCACCCAATGGCTAAGCTCCATGGGGGGAGGATGGAGAGAGCCATGGCTCCTCCTGCACGTCTAGGGGACGATAAAGGAAAGTCATTGTTCTAACTCAAGTCAGAAAGAAAATTCTTATCTCACCCCTATTTGGGATCAGCCAAAGAGGAGAAGTCACTCAGAGAGGTCATATTGTCAGAGTGTCCCCACGGAGACCCAACTTGTGTTACACTTTGTTCAGGTCTCTGCTTCAAGCCACTGCATCACCCAACAGCTGGTCCAGATCAGGTACTGTCTGAACACCAAACCAGAGCACATTTTCCAGCAAAGAAATGGACATTTTATTTTTTTAATGCTTAGAAGTACTTTTCTCTCTGTATCTTATAAGTAGCTCTGAATTCCAGCTATTTCCACATTTATTTTAATCTTCTGCCTTTGGGTCATTTGATGAATCTTAGGGAGATTTTGGAACAACTTTACAAACTTATTTTTTCTCTTTTAATAGAGCCACTCTTCTTTTTTATCGTACCTTCACTCAAACATTTTTATGAATACAATAAAAAGACAGAAGAACCCTATATTTAAATGTTCTGCCTGTGTTACAGAACTGTACTCTCACCTTCCTTAACCTAACTGCGTATCAGTGCCACAGAGCTGGATGCAGGGGGGAACAGGGCATTAGTTTAGCACAGGCCCAGTTAGACCCTGAGGTCTGAGGGCATGGCTGTACGCAGAGACTCACCCCTTGGCAAGGAACCAAAAGGCAAAAACTGCTGCTAGTTGCACTCAAAGGCAAGTTTCCCAGAAAAAACATAATCCAGAATTTGAAAGAAGGTAAAAAGATCTTGGCCAAAAGCAGAGTTCCTTCATTCTAACAGGGGGAATGTGGCTGCAACATACTCCCATCTCTTCTCCCTTAGAACAGTGAGAGGTTTTCCATGTGCCCAGGACTTGAGTGATGGGAATATGGAGCCCCTAAGAGGCTCCAGAGAATAGCTATGGAAGAAGAAGGAAAAGAGTACAAGGTAGAGCATTTTGTTTACAAATTTTACTGGCAATATTCCTCAGAGAGAGGAAGGAGTCCTCCTTTTTTGGAGCATGAATGGAAGAGTAAGTGGAAGGCAGTGTGGATCAGATCAGATCAAGACACTGCCGAACTTTCCAGTAAGCTTCCCGAAGCCATGACACTGCAAATGACATTCCTCTTGGGTCTCGGTTTCCCAGCTGTAAAAAGACAAGTTGTTTCATGGAAGCTGAAAGATGGCTGCTGTTTAGCGTGGACCCTTATAAATAAGCATTAAGGAGTGAGAGGTTCTGAACAAGACAACAGTCTGGGAAAAGCAGAGATTATCATGCCTCACTGCCGAGAATGTGTTATTTCTCAAGCACCATACCCACTAGCACTTAAAACTCTCCCAAGTCCTAATTCCAGCTGAGTATGGAAGTTTGATATTTCAGACTCCTGTGGACACATAACATTCTTAAAAGTAACTTTTTAACGTGGAAAAATATTCATTCTGAATTGATTTTTTAATGGGGGTGGGGGGTGGGGAGTGTAAAGAGGGTGTGTTTGTCCATCTCCAGGGGTTCCCTATGCTGCTGTGTACGAGGAGCAACTCAGGACATTTGGACATAAGGAACTTTTCAGCTCCTTTCCCATGCTATAGTAAGAATATCCTAGAAGTCCTCAGAGTTCTCACTGAGCTGAGGCTCTCAGAGTATTCAGTATGAAGACAAGATCATGATCCCTGGTTGTGAGGATCCTTGTAGCAAGGATATCAGGTCACCAGAAGGTTTCCAGTAGCACAAGCAAGCCAGCTGGTACATAGAATTTTGTCCAGAATCCTGGCGTTTTGGTTCAGGTTTTCTGAAACCGAAATAATTTCCATGAAACATTCATCTGTGAGTAAATTTACACTGTCTGATGAAATCCATTTAACTGAGAAAGGGCTTGCTATCAATTCCCATTCCTCTCTCTGTGGAGAAGGGAATGGATCATAAACATGTCTGTACTAACAATACAGTAGGAGGCTCAGGTGAAAAGAGTGGGGATGTGGGGAGGGACTGATGCAATAGTCTTTACTCTGGCCAAGTCTCCTGCATCTCATGTTATATCTGCAGAAGAAGACAGACTGGCCAAAGGAGCCAAAACGCCGTTTAGGACAAACAAGAGTGTTACCGCAGGCTTTGAAGGGAAGTTGCTTCATGAAAGCCACCATAAACTTAACTTCCTACCCAGGTTGGTAGCTACTAAAACGTGGTTGTCAGCAAATAGCCTAAAGTGAATTGAACAAATAAGCAGAATTTAGAATTGAAAGGACTTATTTTACTAATTAGGCACAAAACACTGACATTCCAAAAACTAAGCACACAAAATGCAGTATCAGATCTCCCGAATGATACTGAAGGCTTCATTGCCCAAGCACAACTACAGAATGTAGGATGTGCATTGAGTTTCAGACTTTGGCAGTATATTTCCAAGGCTCTTGGGAAATATATTTACCATGTTCTAATCCACACCCTGTTGATCATTACTGCTGTTTTATATGGCACAGATTAAACAAACTGACAACAGACAAAACTTAACAGGAAAAACTGATTCTGAAATTGCAGCAACTCATCTCCTAAATGCAAAATCATTATGTTTAACATAATCCATTACTATACTTAGCACATAAAACAAGAACAGTAGAAGTTGTTCTGATTTTGGTCATCTTTTTTCAAACTACAAATTTCAGAAGATACAAACTCTTAGAAACTGTACATCAAGAGAGTTATAAACAAAAGTAATTTGGCAGTATTGCATCCCTTGAACCTTGCACTCACATCACTAGTTGATAGAATTTTCCTTTCAACTTCTAGACAATCTATTATGAAAACCAAATTGTAATTTTTACTGTATATAAACCAACCTTCACATACAATCCCTAAAAAAGCATTAATTATCCATAGAGCTTTCGGGGATAACACAAATCAGAAAATCCTACCTCTTTTTTGAATTCTTATGTTTTCCACCATGCCATAGGTCACACTTAGATCTATACACTTGAATTCTCCTTTAAGCAAAAGCATCTCTTTAAGGCATGCCGCATGGCCAAACTGCAAGAAAAGCATACTGATGACTAGCAATCATTGTGTGCTATCATTTTTCCCACAAAAATAAGTAGGAGCAAAGGTTGTTTTTTGTAGCTGAAGCTGATAATATCTAATGAACACCCTCAGCAACAGGCACCGATAACCACAATCTTTGCTACAGAATAAAATTCTACATCAAGAGAGCCCAAGGAAAGCGCATTATTTCTTTCTTCATAAACCAGTATGTGGTAGATACAAATAATAAAAAAAGGCATTTTAAAACTTTGCTTTCAGATGCTGCATTTTGCCTTGATAACTGAGCCTTTTGAAGGGAAATTTCTGGAGTGGATGTGTCTGAAATTAGCTCACTGAAATGAGTACTTGAAACCTATTTGTCACTTAGGGGTTCAGATCCCATCAGTACCTGCTGTAGGCACTCTAAATGACCTCATCATTAAAGAGTAAACTCTTTCTACGACAGCAGATCATCTCCCAGATTCAGTTTGGTTATTTCTTTGCAGTTGATATGCCTTTTCTTAGGCTGAATTAATTCTGCTCCATGAGGCAATGCTGCTTGGTAATGCTATTCAAGAACGATCTGTATGTATTGGTTTTTAGTCCTGGTCTAACTCCTTTCCAACGGCAGCTTTGGTGCACAGCAGGATGGCAGTAGCAATCCTTCCAGGAACTCCCTCTGTGGTTCCCCTGGATCATCCTTTGGTTTCGAGTCCTACTTCATCTTTTGCCATTTAGATTGACATCCAAACTGATTCTCTGATAGGGGATATGTAGCGTTCATGGTCATCCATTTTTTTCAGTTCTCTTGATAGCAATCACATACCTTGCTGTACTGGTTTCAAAGCAGTCCATATGGTGCTATGGTTTGGGTTTGTGATCAAGACAGTGTTGATAAGACACTGAAATTTTAGTTCATGTTGGACAGCTCTTACCCAGCACCAAGGCTTTTTTTATTTCTCACACTGCCCTGCCAGCAAGGAGGTTGTGGGTGTAAAAGAAGTGTGGAGGGGACACAGCTGGGACAGCTGACCCACTATCATATGATGCTTTGTTTAGCAATAAAAGCTAACAAAAGAAGTGAGTTCCTTTGGAACTATTCCATTTGTCTTCCCAAGTAACCATTACGTGTGATAAGACCTGCTTTCCTGGAGGTGGCTAAACATCTGCCTGCTGATGGGAAGCAGTGAATGAATTCCCTATTTTGCTTTGCTTGCACGTGCAATTTTGCTTTACTTTTAAACTGTCTTTATTTTGACCCACAAGTTTTCTTATTTTTATCCTTCTGATTCTCCCCCCCCAACCCACTGGGGGAGAGTGAGCAAGCAGCTGTGTTGTGCTTAGCTGTCTAGTGGGGTTAACCCACAACACTTGCCATTTTGGGTTTATTTCATTTAGAAAATGAACCTTGTTTGGGTTTTGTAGGGTTTGTGGTTTTGGTTTGGTTTGATGGTGTTTTATATCATTGGTATAAAAGCCATAAATAAAAGGCTTCCTTGGTGAAGAAAGAATTTCCCAAATGCACTAGCTGTGCCTTCTCACTACATAAATAGTGGGTAAACAGGGCAGGCGATTTCTTGAACTTTTATTCCCGCATTGGTTGCCTGAGTTTGGCATAGCTGCACATTCTGCACTCACTACTTCATCGTGGAAGAACAAGCTCAAAGGAGAGAGGAAGGAAGGGAGGGCTTTTTCCCCATAAAACTAGATCTTTTTAAGAGAGATATAAATACCTGTAGTGACTTGTTTGCAGAATAAAGATGAGACTCATCTGTCTAGTACCTTTAATCAGCAACAGGTTTAGATGTCTGCTATACTGAAAGAGAACAGAAATGTATCCAATGTCATGGCTGAGTGCACTTCTACACAAAATCAAGGCAATACATTCCTCCATGGGAAAGATTGCAGTTCACAGACTAAGGCTAGGACTACCCTATTCTAAGTTGAAATGGCTTTGCTGCCCACTGAGAAATTGTTCCTCTTCCATTTGTGTAAATGAAAGCTTTAAAGAAAACTCTAAAAAAGAAAATCTGAACTAAAATTCACTGGCTCTACACCCTGAACTGTTGCAATATCATTATAAAAACAAGAAATGGCTCTAGTAATACAAAATACAGTGAAACTTCAAATTATTATAATAAGAATTTGTCTTAAAATATATTCCCAGGGATGTTTCAACAGGATACTACAAAGACCACCTCCAGCATCTTAACAAAGCTTCAGAACAGCCAAAAGAAAACAAAAATCTCTTCAAATAAAACATTTGAAAGGGAAACAGAAGCAAAGTAAATATTAATTGTGATTACAACCAAGAGTTACGTGTTCGGTTAGGCACAGCTAGTAAACAACCATTGAGCAAAGTTACATGATGTACAGAACCATACTGGCTCTGCCTCTTGCCAGCAAGATGTGTGCCACAGCTTATTTGTGTACTAAACATCATCAAATAAAGACATGACAACTGCACCCTGAAACAAGTCAGGACAGTGATAACACACTCTGCCTCTTTGATACCTGACCAAAGTGTCATCCTGTTTCTCTCGGGAGAGTGGCTTCCTACATAAAAACAATGCCATGTTTGATGTCTCCTTTCTCCTGGGCCTTTTTGATTTACCAAAAGTGAATCAGACTTCAAGCTGACACTTAGGGTTAGGAGAGAAGGGTTGGTTGCCCTTCTAGGTTCTCAAACAGCTCATATAACCTCTTATATACCTTAGTCTGTCCTGAAATAATGAGTTCATATTTACTTCTTGGTGGAAAATCACCTGCAATGCATCTCTAAGCATTAATGCACCAACCACTTGGCTCCTTGCTTTCTCTCAGCATCAGCAGGGATAAGTGTGGTAGGGCTTCCTGCACAGCTTCTCATGAGAGCAGTCTGGGAAGCTAACAAGAAAGTAGCCAAATGGGGATGCAGACTAAGGATTTTTCCTGGACGGTAAGGGAATTCATAATCCAACAAAAGGACTTCTGACTTGGTCAGCCTCCTCTGGAGACAGATTTCATGGTGGTGTATGACTTGGAAGACTATAGCAATGTACAGCAGAGTATCATTCCCATATTGCTTATAGCAGCTGTGGCTATGTTGACACACAGTTTCAGTGTTTGTTTTCTTAACGTTTTCATTATATTTTGCCAATATTCTATTTTGAAAGTAAAACTATTGCTTAAATGGATCTTCCCACAGTTTTCATTGCTTGTGGCTCTAAAAAGAGACTCATCAGATGGTTTGTGTTAAAGGATTTTCATAGCCCTTTCTTGGCTGAAATGAAAATTCAGGAAATCAGAGTAGAGAGATATTCCTGCCGGAGCTAGACCTGATGTGGTTTCTAGGTCTAACGCATTTGAGAAAAGCTCAGGCGCAGCAAACAGCACAGTGTGATTAAGACTGGACAGGTGCTACCACAAGAATAAAGGCTACAGCACATCTAGCAATGATTGAGGGCAGTTCCTGTTTTGATTCAATAAGTTATTAATACGACTCACCTGTATGCTACCAAATATCACACCCAGCGAGTGAAAATTGAAACATATGCCTGCGAGATATAAAAGGGAGCTTTTAAGCGAGGTCTTGGCAGAATGGGTGGGAGGGAGGGGTGAGAGCAGGAGGAAAAGAATGAAGCTTTTTTGCTTCATCAGGTTAAATGAATCCATTAAAATTTTCAGGTAAAGGAAAATTTTGGCTTTTTTTTCCAGCTAGCCTTTCTCGCCCCTAACAAAGAACAAGATGAGGATGGAAAGACAGTGTATAGAGACACCACAGGACTGTGCAGAAAATAGGCATCCCCTGAGGCACTGGGAGTTGTTTCCGATCACTCCAATTTCCCATTCCTTCAGCCTTTCCCTAATCCCAGTGCTACCTCAGGGCCCATAAGGGCAGAGGAGCATGCTTTTTTGAGTCTGCCTCTGAGCTTAGACCAACACCCGTTACAACTTCTTAACCATTTCACATAGGAAGAATTCACCAAGCTAGTGGGAAATCACACAGAGAAATTAAATCCCTCTGCCTCTTCCGGCAGTTATTTTCAGGAAGAACACCGCTAGATGGCACTGGGAACTGTAAGCACCCGGCACAGAGCACTGGCTACCGGCCGCCCTGCCATGAGCGCAGTAATGATAAAATAACCAGGGGCTAGGTCACTGTTCACATTATCAGCAACATCCTTTTCAGTTCTTTCAGATTCTGGGCGCGGGGAGGAACACCGAGTTAGTAATATATTCTTTATCCCAGCCTCACTAAGAGGGCTGACAGAAAATAAAGAGCAACTGTATTTCGCGTAAGGTTATATTCCTAGAGGGCAAACAAACCTTCCGTGATAATGCATGAAAATGCATTTGCTCAAGGGACTCCTGTGATTCTATGCCTACTCCACATACATGTAATTAATATAAGTGGGAGATCATCAGCACACGTATCAAGTTTGTGATCCTGGTTGTCACTGTACAATATTTTTACATCTAATGGTGTAATATTTGAGATACGGCACACCACGTGTCTAAAATAAAATCCTGCCAGCACACACAAAAGAATGCATTCATCATCCTAAATCCAATATAGAAAACATACGCTACTTGTAGAGCATGCACATATGTTAGCTTTCCTTCACCTTCTCTCTATGTGAGAAACTGGCCCACTTGCTGTCTCCAAGCAAAAGATCTTCATGTGAACATGACCCATTCATTTCAGTTGGGTTCATTCACCCCCAAAATCAAGGTGTTGCGCTGAGAGGGGTTTCTTTAATGCTGCTCAGTACCTTGAGTTAGTTGGGCTGGGACTCAAAAGGACCTCTCTCAACCTTACCTCTCAAGGCAGTCTGCCTTGAATCTACTTGGAGCTCTGAGCAGAACCTAGAAGCAAGGAAACCAAGCAGTGGGTTTGTCAGAGGCAAGCAGAAGCACCCAAGCTCAGCAAGAGAAAAAATATTTGGAACTTATGGCTCTGCTTCCCCATTATAGACAGTCTCTGTGTGAAAGGAGTACTTATTTACATGTTAAAATCAGCTTAGGTGCTTCTGCCACCTCAGTGTTTGCTGCCTGTTCAACAGTCAGATGACTTCCTAGGTGCCCTGGGCCAATGACCGCAAGCTCCTAATAAGTATTTCTATTCCTAATTGTCACGCACGCCTTATAGAGAATTCTTTGTACCAGGAATTTATGAAATACTGGTCCTCTCATTGGCTCAGAGCCAACAGGGCAAGCGCCCCTCCCTCTACCCATGAAGATTTCTTTAAGGAAAACCGGGCCTCATGAACAAAAGATGCTTGCAAGCTCCCTGCAGCCCAGCTTCTGTCCCATTAATACAGAAGGCACTCAATTTCCTTCCTCCAACTATTTCCTGATGAATGATGGAGGACTAGCAATTCATATATTGTCAGCTTCCAATCTCAGAACAGCTCAGCAGGATGGTCACTGAAAAATTTGACACGTAGGTCAAAAATAGTGAAGAAGATTGTGGGTTTTCTGGGGGTTAGAGGAAATCTGATGTGGAAGCTGTGAACTCTATGAACACAATTTTCTTAGTAGAAATATTTCTTGGGTGTGAGGCCCAATTATTTAGTTCAGTCTCATCACACACAGTGGCAATCCCAGGAGGTAGTTTTTTAATCATTCCATGATACTCAGAAGCAAAGTCGGACACCCAAAAGTTAAGCAACCAGATGTATTTTAAAAGACTGTGAAAAGTTCTATTGGGATTTAATCACAGGCTCAGGGTAAAGAAAAGGAATTATTTCCCATACGCTGTTATTCAGAATTCTCTTAAGCAACAGCCAAGGTGTTACACCTATGTCACAGGTCTAATCATGTGCAACAGCAAGCAATTCCTGAGCAGGCAACAATGCAGTTGGGAAATGTAGACCACGTCTCTGAGAAGAGACCGATGCAAGCCCAAGTTGGTTGTTCTAAAAGTTACCAGAGATCTACAGAGCAGTACATGAGAAGCCATTCCACCAAGACATAAAGGCAAGGTCCAGGCTGGTAGGCTGGTGGACATAGATCCTTGACAAGACACACAGGGAAGTGAAAAACATTCTGAAACAAAATCCATTTCTTCCTGACTGCTAAAATACTCTGTTTCAACATCTGACTTTCCACTCCTGCTTTAAAAGACGGAAATATTCACTGAGCATTACCAGTATTCCCAAGATTTAATGATTAAAAAATTAACTTTTCTACAGAGAAGACAAAGAACAATCCAGCTCCACATCTCCACTGCAGCAACCTAACTGCCATAGCAGCACTCAGAATAATTGACCAGCTCTGATCAGAGTAAAAATCCTTGCACCCTTGAAATATGACTCCCTCTAATACTGACTTGAATCAATTTTTGCTCAAAATACTCATCTTCTGTTTTAATTATTAGGAATATTAAAACTCAAATTTTAAAATCTGCATTAGTGCCTTTCTGAATCCAGTTTATACAGACCTAAATCTACCACTGGTATACAACGTACTAGCTCTTTGCTACTCCAAAGATCCATCATAAACGAAACAAAATCGATGAACACACTCCAGCTGGTGTCAGTAAATCCGGCCAGTGGAAGTATTTGGACAGCTCTTCCATAGGTCCTGGCTGACTTCCCACAAATGTCCCAATTAAGCCAGTCCTCATTCAGAATTCCCCAAACCCAGAAAGCAGCAAACCAGAAGCCAGATAATATCTATCCCAAAGGTGTTTGGCCAGCTCTCTGGATGCTAAGCAGGCAATGAGATGTAAGTCCTCCAGCTGTGGGCTGCAGCAAATACAAATCCAAGCTGGCTTAACAGAATGGCTGACTTCAGAGTTCTGGCGTTTCAGGACTCTCTAGAAATTAGGAACCCATTCAGCCTACTGCCTGATTGACAGGTCCTTCAGATTATGAGCATTTTTATATAGGTCTCTTTTAAAAAGTAGACTTCCCTCTGCTACTATGAGATTAGCTGCAATCTCATGGATATTCATAACGTTATATTAGAAAGGTATACACAACCAAATTTTTTTTATGCCGACCACTAATCCACAAGGAATAGCAGACAGATTGTTGTTGTTGTTCTGAGATTTATGCTCATAATTTACAAGGATGACAACAACCTGAAAAATAACTCTTTTTTTATCTCTGGAGATGGTTCTTAGCCCAAAGACACCCAAAGCAATGCTACAAAGGCAGGAGTTTGTTGACTTTTTGCTTTGTCAGATGGTATCATATGTTCCCATTCCCATTTACTAGGAAGCAGTACATTCACAAAATTTCATTCCAACTTAAACTCCACAGTTCCTTGGTGCTAAAGGACACACAGAGTCCATCCATATCCAGCTTGCTACATGCTCTGAATTCTTACAAGCAGGAAGTCAGTGCTTGTACAACAGCTACATCACTGTGAAGAAACAAACACCCTGTCTACACAGACCAGTCTCAAGACAAACTAATGATTACTGAGTTGCTGAAAATAAATGCAACTGATTTCAGATCAAAGGTTTCCTCAGATGTTACTGGGTTTATACCCTCTTCCTTCTGTACCCTTAAAAGTGGATTTCCCTGAAAGACATGGATGTTAGAAATTAATACCTCACTTTTAACCCTGAAAGACTTGAGAACTCATCAAGACCAGGAAATTTTATAAGAGAAAGACTTCCCCTTCTCAGAGAAGAAGGAATTTTGACATTGTTAACATGTTTATGTTACAGAAGTCAGGCAGACTCTGGCTTCCTGCTACCAGTTAAGAACAGCTACAATGAAATAACTATGAGACTGAGAGCCCAATTTTAGTATACAGCCAATCCACTTGCCTCAGTTAACATTAGAGACATCCATGGATACATAGAAGAGAACAAAACTTATGTGGATCTCTTAAGAGATGGAAAACACTGCACAAATATTGATTTCTCTCTTCTTCCCTATGTCTTAGATCATTAAATATTAACAATGCCAATACATTAATGGTCTAAACTTTCACATCAAGCATCAACTTAAATAATTAATTTGAGAGAATAGAAAACAATCACCTAATGTGTTAATTGCCTGAATGAGTAGAGCAGATGGTAGGAACTAGCACGATTGTATGGAAGCCATAGGGAAGCATTACTGGATCCAGAATCATCCCCACAGTCAAGAATGAACTCTGCTTGCTCTTTGCTCCCATCTCCAGTTGGGTTATGCAGCTAATTTCTGTTCATTCCCAAGGAATCCTCTAGCTTAAGAGAAGGCTAGGGAACTAAGGTTCAGGGAATGCAACTACATGAAGAACTTTCAGTGGGGGTTTAGCAAAACTACACTGACTTCCTGTGATGGGTTAGAAACTACTGTGAAACCCTATCTTGACAAACCTTTGACTGAATAACCAGGTTTACATTTTGCTAGTAGGGTGAGAGTGCAGGGAACATCAAGCACCTTGGAGGACTGCAGCCAAGACATTACCCTAATGCTATTTTCCCATACTTTAGGTACAGATGTTTTTAGTATGTGAGCATTAACACTCTGCCTTTCTAATTATGCAGGCTTAGACTCTTACATCATTTTTAAGAGGTCATAAATTTAGTGTAATAAGTCTTAGCTAAAACATTTAATGCAAAGTGTGTTCAGCACTACTTAGAAATTACTTTTAAATTCCACATTTGCAGGGCTCATACTTTTCCACAAAATGTTGAGAACATCAAATTCTCCCTTCAATGCAAAAGCCACATTGTGGGTTTTTCATACCTAGAGAATACTCTCAAGAAGTTTTGAACATTCAGGGGTGAATGTTCAAAACAGTATTAGAAAATAATGTGAGATTAATTAACCTTTCTTCCTCTGGCATGAAATCAGCTCTGCCTGTATCTAAGATGTTGGAGAAACCTGTTGCAAGCCTTAAACTGTGGATTACCAGTGATCTCTGCAAGGTAAGGCAAGCAAACATCCACGCTTCCTTATGCCTTTGGCTTTCTTGCGCGGTACATGCGAGCTGACTAAACAGAGAATAGCATCAGCTGCTGCACCGTTTCCAAAAAAAGGAGATGAGCTCAGGGGTTCAATCCTAAAGACGTGCACGGAACTTATGATGGCAAATTATTTAGCAGGAAACTGAAATGGGACATTGGCTCAAAGTGTCTGGACAAAGTCTGAAGTGTGAAAAGACTTGATCATATCTCAGCTGCCAACACATCTCCAAGATGATATAAAGGGAGTGGAAACAACTTTTTGAAAATGTGTCTTTACTGTAGATCACTTCTTTTTTAATGAGGTTTAAGAGACCCTGAGCAACCTCTAAGTCTCATTGCCTTTCCATGTCTTTGCCTGGTTTGTTTTGATCGAGTAACAAAATGAATTAATTACTCAAGTCCATATAACTTTTTTTTTTTTACTCCCTCATAACAATAACCCATTTAGATTTGTACAGACATATTGTATCCTTATTTTCGATGTGTGACAGGAATTGTTTTCTCCTGAAAATAACACCTTGACAATCCCTAAGATACCAGCAGTACATCTTCCGAACCTACCACTAGACTGATGGATGAAAATATTATTTAGTGATTAATTCTTCTACATTTACAGGATAGTTTATAGGTGCTTTTACAGCAGTATTGAAAATTTATATTGACACTGACTGAGTAGCAAACACAATGACAGCAAACAATCTAGTCTTTGAATTAATTAAACCCATGAGCTCGCAGAAACAAGTACAGCTTTTGTAGCATAAGCTGAAATCGAACTGTGGATTGGTTGGTGTGCTGGATATTTACTGCCTTTTGTCCATTAGCTGTCCTTATAGCATGTCTGGAATCTACTCCAGAAAGATCTAGGCTGGACATTCCCTTCCAAGCACTGGAGGAACATTCTTGTATTAGCAAGAATAGATGGAGGGAATCATTTACTAAGTGTTTCTGCAATTCCATTTGATCACACTTATATAGGAAAAGCCAAAGGAGACGGCAAGTCACTCACTGAAGCTTGCAGGAGTACTCCAGGTCAGGGTTAAAATGTTCAGCTAAGCAGAACACCTCTCTCAGTCACCTGCCTCTTTGCCATCCGGGCAAGAGTATCTCAAGCCAGGACTGATGGCAAGAATGAAAGAGTGCTGAGGACTTGATGACCACATAGTATGTATTATGGCAAAGTTATTTTAGACAAGTTCTAGTCTGATTCTGTGGCCCAAGGGCTGTTAGCAGTCCCATCAGCACTATCTTATCCCTGTTTCCTCTGTAGAATGAACCTTGCAGCTTCCTTCCACACCCTCTTTGTTTTGGTGTACTAAGTTTGACTTCATAATTACTTCATGAAACTAAACTTATTCCACAGCAACAAGATAGAGTTTTCTGTAGAGTTTCCCAAAGGAAAACTTGAGGGTGTGTTTTCCTACAGTTATATATATAGCCTGACCTATTTCAAATGCCATTTTTCAGTTCTTCCAGGCACAGGTGCTCACATATTCACTTGGAGAGGTTCATCACAAGATCCTCTCTGCGCTCTCAGGATTTGTTTTCTAAAAGGCCAACGACAGCTTCCATAATAAGGCTTTTATCTTCGCGTTGGCAATGGCAAAACCCAACAAAATGTCACTGGTTTGGGATACATTAGGCTGTTCTGGTGAAGGTAACCTGTTCTTCTTATTCTGTCTTTTGAAAGAGACTGATCCATAGGCAATCTTCTGAGATTAAAACAAAATGGCCTGTAGAAATAATAACTTCTATGCTGGAGCCTGCTCAGGCACTCAGGAACTCAGATACTTAAACACATTTGTTCAAAATCAGAGCTGTAAATGTAGATTCTACCACTTAAGATTATCACTTGTGTTTGAGACATTCCTCAGAAGATTTCTGACTCTTAAATCAATTAAAAAGTGAAATAAGAATGTCCTTTCTTGGTATGCATTTTCCTTGCTGCTAAATAAAGTTAAACTCGAGGTCTGCCCAAAGTAATTAATTCTCCTCAAGATTTGATTATAAAAGCACCGGCAAGAATTCTTTATTACTTTTCCCAGTACTATTACCAATATTCAATTCACTGTTCAAACAGTAATAAACGGCTTGGAAAATGAATATTCTGTGAGAGCATTTGAATGATGGCTGCATCCATTTCATAGCACACATGTAAATGTCTTTGGACACCTCAGAATCCTCTTGTCCAGTAAAGCTTATTTCAGTAGCATGAACAATACAAAGCAGAAGGCTTGACTAGGATTAGGTCTCAGTCTTGTGTCTTCTTTTAGATGCCTGAAGGAAATAATGATTCTAATGCTCTAATTATTGCATCAGCTTTTCAAGTATAATTATTTTTACACCTAGAGGAATGTTGATGTTGTTTAAAGGAAGACATAACCCATAAATCAAGAATGTGCTTTTAAACAAAACTGTTTCCAAGTAAAATCTACTCCAAAATAAGTAGTGAATACACTCAAAAGAGTAGAAGGATGCAGGAAAATATTCTTACTTTATGAAGGATGCAGCATCACATTTGGGGCTAAATCTGCAAGGGGTGTTCAATTGCAAGCAGTAAAGTCACAGCCACTAAACAAGTCATCACCTGCCAGCAGAGCTGCTGTAACGGGCCTAATACATCCTAGTCTGGAACAATTGTCCAGGTAAACACTTAGGCGCAGCTTAAACTGTCCTTAAGGCAGCACCGTGTCCCAGCTACTCTACTTTACTCTGTAGAGAAGAAAGAATAAACCCAAACAGAGTTTTGTGCTGCTTTGACTAGATAGTTTCTGACATCTAAATGAGACTGAGAGTGCTCTATTTAGATTGACAGTAGTGTGAACTGAGATCCGACCAGCTCCTAACCACCCTGATACGTCATCTGGGGAGCTGACATGTTTCACATGAGCCAGTGATTTATTCCTGTAAGTAAACAAGGCACATTGGAGCAGGACACGGTAACAATGAGCACTTGAAAACACAAGACCTTTGGATCTAACCCAAGGGCTAGGAATCATTTAGCAGTGCTCTCATGTAGGAAAGCTAAGAATACACACCGGAACTAATTACAACGCTCTTGACTATTGGGTGAAAAAATCCATTTTTGAAGGGGTATCTCCATCCATACTGAAGTTTTTCTAAAAATATGGCTAACAGCGAGAACAACAGCACCCTCCAGTTGTGAAAAAGCACCAAAGCTGCTGATGCGAGGGAAGAACATAGTACCTTTGATTTCTGATTACAAATGTGCCGTGCAAAACACAAGTCTTTGCAGCAATATTTTCTCATGCTCAGTCCTTCTGAGCCTGTTAAACCTCTTTCCCCTGCTAACACAGGTCTGACCTCTCTGTAGAGACATTCCTTCCCCTGGAAAACAATAATTTCATTTCCAGGGGAGGTAGAAGGAATATAAA
Organism: Eurypyga helias; assembly: GCF_000690775.1. Lineage (NCBI taxonomy): Eukaryota > Metazoa > Chordata > Aves > Eurypygiformes > Eurypygidae > Eurypyga > Eurypyga helias. The sequence continues at coordinate 103,075 of NW_010269989.1, forward strand.
GCATTTCTTTAAACAGGGAGTTGTTTGACTCAATCCAAACAAATATTTGGTGATTTTTTTTTTTTTAAAGAAAATAAAAGCTAAAAATCTATAGGATTTTTCCAAAATCTGAAACAGTCAAGGAGGAGGGAGTGGATTCCAAGGTGAAACTCTTATGCTATGCTCTTTATTTATTAGTGTGTGCATACCTGCCATTTCTCTACATTTGTCCCAAAAGGAATAGCTCTTCTTGCAGGCTCCTACACATGTGCTACAAAATATTAACATTACATGACAGGTAGAAGAACGGGATCCTATCTCTGCTGCGTGCACAGTACTAATGCATGCAGACAGCTAGGGTTACCCCATCCGTGTAGTTCTTAATACACTTCTCCAGATTTACAGATTTTTGCTTTTTGCCTTCAAAGCATTGTTCTTCCTACAAACACATTTCTTCCACAGACAATAGTGAAGCTTCTTTACCATGAGTAACAGCAGGAGTTCTTAGGAAGAATACTCATTACCTTGGAAAATAACTTTCTTCCAATTACTTTAGATATAATTAAATTCAGCTATCAGCCAAGGACATTCTTCAAAACATCAGTGTTTTCATTACTTCAGACATACAGTTACCACTGTATTACAATCTGCTCTGCAATAGCATTGTAGCAGAAAGGTTTCCTAGAATTTGACATTTAAAGCCATATCTCACACTATGATTAAATTATTATTCCTTCTCCAATGAGGACAGAAAAAAATAGCTGATTTTAACCTGGGATCGGGAGGGGAATTAAAGTTTCACAGACCAAAGTCTGAATACTTCCCTGGCTAGGCATCCTATTTAGGGATGTTTGTCATTACCTCAGACATACTCGCTGCATTCCCTGGTGTCATGTGCCCAATTCCAAAACCCATTAGAAAGTCACGAGGTAAAAGGCGCGTGAGTGTGACTGCATAAACCACCCACAAGCTACTAGGACATGTTCATGTCTCTGCAACCCTCTCCATAACATCACCAGTGCAGTCTCTTCTGCTTCACTTCATAAATCTGGGAATAAAAGTGTCCTGGCCATCTACAAGTTTTACCAGACAAACCATTCCAGAGCGGGGTCAGAAAAATAACAGCTGGCTACTAGCACTGAGCCTGTTTTCCTTGCAGCCATTTGGGATACGTGGCTTGTTCAGCTCTGCCAGACTTTTCAAACAGCGTACGAATATGAGGTTGCACTTCAAGTGCATCCCTCAAACAGCCACTGTAACAGGCAAATGAACAGATAACTGCTAGGCAGGAATGGGAGTCAAGGCCCCAGCCTCTCTTCAAGGCAGGTAATTCCCAACATTTTGGCCACGAAAGGCTTGTTTTTTCCACCCTTCCTGCCCCAGCAGAAACAAGGTACCAACCAGTTCTGCATAGCTCCCCTCATACTCTGCAGCATATTTCACCCAGCAACCTTTTGGCACTCATTTTACTACAGGTAACAAAGAGCAGAGAGTTCTGTGGCCTACAAAAAACAAGAAGGAAGTGTTATCTGTGGTGGAACTCAGGGTTTTGCATGGTATAACACTGTTTCCTTTCTTCTCGTGCCTAAACATTCTCAAGAATGTACTGCCTTATCTTTTCTCAAAGTGATCATGAATACTTTGCTCTGTCCAAGTATATCTCTTCCTAGTTAAACTACCCTTTCAAGATCAAGTTCTCTATCAACTGAAATTTTGTAACCAAAAAGTACATGAAAATTCTGTAAAACAATTACAGTGTTCAAGCAGTCAGTGTTCCTGCTTTTCAGCTAAATTATAAACTGGAAGATTTTGTTCTCTTACCATTTTACATCATGTTTAACTACTTAAATCCCAGGTCAGTGCTCTCAGCAGTCATAATGGAAAAAAAAACCCCAAACCCCAAGAAACCACTGAGGTTTTATCACTGTTCATTGTGATTTGTACTGTAAATGTTTCTGAAACTTTTCCAACCCTAGAGCAAAATAATCAAATACATAAAGTGAGACTTTCTATAGCTAACTTCTCAGTTTATTGATATGATGTGATGGCACCCACTAGGTCAATATTTTGTTTGTTTGCAAAATACCACAGCTGTTTACATTTCTGCTATATATGCCACAAGGAATCTTCAGAAATGTGCCTGGCTGTCTTCCATATTTCTAACAAGCATGGGACAGAAATGGAAGGGAGAAGTCCTGTGTTTACAGACCCATTTGTATTAGAAGTTGCAAGTTTGGTGATTAATAAACAGCTCTAATAAAGTCCTCCCAACGCAAGATCTAGCTACATTAAAAAAGACTACTTGTTTGACTCTGTCTGAATTACTGCTCTTAGCACAAGGCCACCTGGGGATAATGAACAGCTGATTTAATTTTTAATCAGCATTTAAAAGCCTTTTAAGTGGAGTTCATTTTCATTAGTTTAAATAAAGAACACCTCGAAAAGTGAAAGGTCATTAAACCTCTGGAAGTACATTCATGGCAAGACTTCAGCTAAACATAGGTCCTTTTAACAGGGTGTCGAGGGATTTATTAAATATAATGTGAACAATTGCTCATTTCTGCAGTCAAACAGAGCCTCATAAAGGGATCTATTGTCTCATCGATGCCTTGCACAGGAAATTGCTGTAAGAACTGTATTTTGAACACGCCTGTGCAGTCTGAAAGCATCTTTGTAAAGACCCCACTGCACAAGGGGTACAAAGCTCAGTTTCAGTGAGAGCTGGGAAGACTGTACCCCTCCCAGGATTAGGTGTGATGAGTAGCATGGGTGTAATAAGGGCTCAGCTGCTTGGTAAGGAGGAATATTTTGCGGCTCAGTATTTTGATATGAGACAAGACCATTTTCTAATTGGCATTCAGGTTCAGCACTAGTGACGGAGTTGTACATACTTGGTTGTGCATCCGTTTTTACCCTGCCTGTTTAACTCAAGTTATGGGGCTAGCTTTCCAAAATACACCTATTTTCGTTGCCTAGAGAACAGATTGATGTTATGAGACTAATTTGCATACCCTTCAAGTTTTTAATAGAACATAGTCAAGCATAAATAAATATGGATATGATGAAGGATTGGAAAGTCCATCCAGTAAATGGGGCTACCCTGAAAAACATGAGGCTCAATTCCAACATTTCATTCTCAGTTTTGTTCCATTCTCCATGCAGTCTGGGGGTTTTTTTAATTATTTTTTTCATGAGCCTGTAAACATATAATAGAACATTACTCACCACTTCAAGCTGGGAGCTTCAGCTCCTGTGATGCTCATTTTTCACAAGCAATCAGCAAAATGAATGAGATTCAAGTCACGTTTTGCATTGTTAAGGATATTTAACTTCGCAGACAGAAAAATCTACCTGATCCATGCAAGCTGTATAATGCTGCCTCTTTTCAGGGAATTTGTACTGAATATAAGAGGGTACAGACAATAAGAAGTCACACTACCCCATGTCTTGCCAGCCATCGGGTCTAGGTGAGGAATGCCAAAGAACAGCCACAGCTCATAGAAAAAATTAAAAAAACCCAAAACCAAAAAAAGAGAGAGAGAGAGTGCATGCTATTGGGCTTTATGGAGACTTTCCAGTGTACTCAAAACTTTGTAGCAAGTCAGTACCAAGGTAAATTTTCCCAAACCCCTCACTAACTGGAAGAAAAATTAGTTTCAAACTCAAAAGCTTCCACTTCAGGAAAGATTTAAAATAGCAGTTCCACGTCCTGAGGGGCCAGGTTGGGATTTCTCTGAATCTACTGGGTTTTACTGTCCTGACAAGTGCTCAGCTAAAGTGTTGGTCCTTATCATGACAATTCCTTCTGCTGATGTGTAACTTAGGCTAGGAATCCAAGAGGGAGATGGTGGGCGTTCTAGAGTAAGCTCACATCAGAGTAAGCTCAAGGCACTCAGTATCCCTAAATGTTATGCTGCACGCATCCAATGACTACACGACTCCTGTTGAGTTCAGCAGTGTTATAGTTTGTATCAAAAAGCTAAATTTGACCCCTCCATTCATAAATTCTATCCAAATCAGTCAGAATTTCAGGTTTGAGATAGTGCTTTGTAGACTGCATGTGTATGTGAAACAGGCTTAAGAATCTGTCTGAATTTCTACATGACATGAATGGAACAATCTCTGTGCCCAAGTTTTCTTGTCAGAAACATTAACCTCACTTCCCCACCCCAGCCTGTAAGACAGCTTAACTGTCTCTTTATGCAGAAGACAGGTCTAATGAAAATTATTTCCTCCTAATCACTAAAGATTGGAGCTTATAGATTTGCAAACTGAAATCACACATTATTACTCAGGTTTTTCCTTTAAAGCAGCTTTGTAAAGTTCCTTCCCTAAGATCAGATAAGCTTAGTGAGGCTGACAAATGTTTTTAAGTACAGGGAAAATTCACAGCTACACATGCCTATGTGTGTGCCTCAAGCATGCTGGTAGACTGATGCTTTGAGAGATGTTAGAAAAGCTAGTAATTCTGAAAGGATTAAGACACTTCTAAGTATTGACACAAAAGTATGGGGGTTTTATGACACAGAAACTGTAAAAACTCCATATTTACATTTTCTTAGGTAGCAGTGTCCTTTCAATCTTACCAACATCCAGGCTAAAACATGGAGAACAATAGGGAAGATGGGGCGGTTTCACTGTTTGACACCAGCAGTGCTGTTCTAAAGGTTAGAGATTCTAATGCTGTGGTTCCCTATGTGTTTGTTGGCTTTTACCTATTTTTGGAAGGATCTAGTACATATTTCTGTCCAACAAATGATAAAATGATTAAGTATATGATACCTAGTGATTAACTAAGAACTTTGATCTTTTCCAGGACGTACTCGGGAACTGCCATGGCAGAAAGATAATACATAGTCGACTGCTTCCAAATAGGGGGGAAAAAACCATCCCAGAAATAAAGAACTTCTGTTTTAAATTAAAACAAGGACTAGGTTTCCAAGGGCAAGGATCTACTACATATTTCTGTCCATATTTCTACTACATTTCATGTCTTAATCATGATAAAATGATTAAGTATATGATACCTAGTGATTAACTAAGAACTTTGATCTTTTCCAGGACGTACTCGGGAACTGCCATGGCAGAAAGATAATACATAGTCGACTGCTTCCAAATAGGGGGGAAAAAACCATCCCAGAAATAAAGAACTTCTGTTTTAAATTAAAACAAGGACTAGGTTTCCAAGGGCATGTGATCATTAATTTATAAAGGCCATGGCTTGCTTATCAGGTGACATTAATGGAATCACTGACCTGCATCAAAAGTTGCAGAAAGAACAAACTTATGTTCTTTGAAACAAATAGATTGGTGCCATGTCTTGACCTCAGAGACTGCTCTAGCTTGTTGTCACCTGTGAAGTGTCCATACACAGCACGGTGACACAAAATCTTCAGTGATATTCCCAGGAATCTCTGACTACAAATGATGTTTCAATTGCTGCATCTCTGGATGAAAAAAAAATCTAGATCAAAGAGGGATACCCTGTGTATGGAAGGTTAAGAACTACAGGTTCTATGTTTAAGATGTGCTGTCCTTCCAACCAGTACCCAGTGCTGTGGTCGCTACAAAATATTGTGAATCCAACCTTGCGCTTTCACCTCAGATCATCCGGAAGTGTACCAAAAATGCCACTCAACCCTTGGAGAAAATAGTCTGTAAGATCTGACATGAGTCCAGTGCTGCTACCACTTCCAAGAAAAAATTCCCAACGTGCTAAAAACTAGATCCTACGTAGAATAGTTGCATGAATAATAGCTATTATATCAGCATAGAACAAATGTAATGATTTTTACAGGAGAGATTGTTTGGTTTATTGGTTAGATTAATTTTAAACTCAGAGTAATTAGCATAACAGAGAAATCTCCTGTTAAAAAAAGCCAACTTGGAGTTTATGAAGTGAAAAAAATCCATCCAACATTGTTGGCCCTTTGTCTAAATTATTCCCTTTTAAATAACACCTTTGTTTCTGTTTACTCTTGAATGGACAGACTAGTCAACTGGAAAACCAACTACATGCTATTTGAAAGTTCTTTGCAGGCTTCATGTGTTAAAACTGTCTGAACTGACTTTTGATATGCTTACAATTTGTGTGCTGGCTGAACCCAGCACATACACACAGAAAACAGTTTCAGAAACTGGAACCATGAGACTCACTCTAATTTGTATGTTTTAAATAATTCCCAATGTATCCATTGGAGGATATGCAAGCTTTCAAAAGCCATCCTTCACCCATAAACTTTTGGATAGAGTCCAGTCAAATGCTTGTTTTTTTTAATTTCCTCATGCCTGTAAAGAGTCAAATGGAAAGTATTAGAGGAAATATCAGTTATTTGCACAGTAAAGTCAATGAGATATATCTGTTTAATGCCCTCAGGGTCTATTTGTTTCATAGGCCCTCAAGCAAAACCAAACCCTTGAGAGCCTTTGTGCTTATAATCTTTTGTCTACCTCTTTGGATACAAGATAGACATGAGATACAAAAATCTCAGCTAAAAATAATTTCAAACTAGATAATTCCTAACATTCATTTATAAATGTTAGGTACTTCACAATAGCCTCAGTGCTTTTATTCTGTGTTTACATTAGCATATTATCTAAGTTACAGAGTTGTTAAAGATTAACATTAAAAATGTCTTGGAAAACAAGACTGACTTCATAAGTGTCATGTAAGGATAGTTAATCGTAAAACATCTCCAAACCTTTTGAACTAAAGCCTAAATGCAACCCAAGTTAATTGCTCCTATTACTTCATGAACAGGAACCTGGTGCCCTTTCATATATTAAATTAAATATTCATATATTTATTTCAGTTTTTGTTCAAGTTCTAACACTCTCTTGTCAGCTGTAAGAACTAAACAAACCTGCCTTTCTAAAGCATAAATTACCTATGTTTATACAGAAATTTACAAAAAGCCTTATAATAAACAGAAAATAACTTGACATAATCATTATAATAAACAGACACAGTCGTCTTCATGGTATGTGAGTTTAAAGGGGGAAATTAGTTATTTCTGGGATCAAAAGCAAAATTTCATAAGCCTTGATCATCACCAGTTTTAGGAAAAGGTAATGGATGGAGGAATTTCCTGCAAGTTTAACAGTGCAACCTTTTCATACAGGGAACTTTCAGCATGTCTGGACCAGAAAAAAGAACATGTGTTGATCAGTGAAAAGGATGAAGGAGGCACATGAGAGACCAAGTCAAATAAGAGTGGTAAGGATGTGAAAATTAATTTTCCATGGCTCTGCTGGCTCTTAGGAATACTTCTTCAGTGTGCTTACAAGGCAACACGTAGCCTTTCGTGACAGTCTTGGAGGCTAGTTCTAAAATGCGTTGTTATTTATAGCTGCCAAGTAACATTATCTGCTATGTTTATTTGCTACTATCATTATGAGTTATCATCCTTGACATGACAGTGTGATATGAATGGCATGTCACATCAGGCTGATATAATCTGAAATCCCGTCCCACTCAATTTTGATAGCAGATACAAAAGCAGGTAACAATGAAGTCAGGGATGACCTGGGGGTGTGCTAACTTTGTTGCCCTCATTGCTGGGTGGTACGTACCAGCGTTAGGGTTTGTATTTCTACACAGATTTCTGTAGCCAAAAAAATGAGGAATACTCAGCATTGGAACGATTTTGCAGTCCTCTTGCCATATCTAGGAAAGAAGAGTCATCATGGAAATGCAGACAGAGAGTTAATGATTATGGAATTCCCTTGAACAATTTCACTGAAGCAGATAAGTACTGCAGGAAAACAGGATGTGGAAATTAGATCAGAAACTGGCTAAAATGTAAAAGACATTTTTAGAAGCTGCAGAAAACTGGCTGCTGCAAGGAGTTCTGATAAATTATTAGCTATTGTTTCAAACACATCACTATAATAAAGTTCAACCGGGTTTAAGCTGAGAATTTTTTTTAAAATAATTAAAAAAATAAAAAATCAAAGCTCCTCTCATGGCCCCTACAGAAACTTCCTGGTTTTGAGCCAAAAATAGACTATGTTACTTTCCTTCTCTGACTGCAAATGCTACGTGGCTGAAGGAATACATGAAGTTTTTAAAGGCCCAAGACTATACCTGGCATTCAGACTGCAAAAAGAGATGAGTCCCAGCTATTCAGAAAATTATTTGGCTAGTCAGAACCCTCTGTCTCTGACAAATTCACAGTGCTGTGACATAGTCAGTGCTGTGACAAATTCACAGTGCTGTGACAG